>NW_022060078.1:765408-942731 GCF_007399415.2 Gopherus evgoodei | reverse complement strand
GATCTGACACTGGTGCGACTGTGGCTGGAATATTGTGTCCCGTTCTGGTGCCCACAATTCAAGGCAGACGTTGGTCAGCTGGAGAGGGAGGGTTGGAAAACCTGCCTTTGAGCTCCCTGCATGTCTCTGACTTTGTGACAGTTTTCAGAGGGGCAGCCGTGTCAGTCTGTGTGCACAAAAGCGAGGGGTCCTTGTGGCACCTTGGAGACGAGCAAATGTATTTGGGCCTAAGCTTTCGTGGGCTGAAACCCACTTCCTCAGCTGCCTGGAGTGGAACATACAGTAGGGAGGTATAAACTCACAACCCGTGAAAAGATGGGAGCTGCTGTACGGAGTAGGGGTCAGTGCTAACCAGCCAAGTCAGTTAAGGTGGAAGTGGGCTGCTCTCAACAATTGACAAGAAAGGGTGGAAATCACTTTTGCAGTGCTGATGAGGCCAGTGTAATCAAGGTGGCCCACTTCCAACGGTTGACGAGAAGGTGTGAGTATCACCGGGGGAGAGGGAATTACTTTTTGCAGTGACCCAACCACGCCCAGGCTTTATTCAGGCCCAGTTTGATGGTGTCCAGTTTGCAGATGAATTCCAGTTGTTGGAGGCTGTTTCTGAAGGTTTGGGTTGAAGAATGGCCTTTTTAGGTCTGTTGTTGAGTGTCCAGGGAGATCGACGTGGCCTCCTGCTGGTTTGTAAACGTTATAATTCTTGAGGTCGGATTTGTGCTTATGCCCAGGTATTTGTTAGTTTCTCAGGTGCCGCAGGGGGGACTCCTCGTGTCGCTCTCTGGTTAATCTCACAAAGAAGCTAAGGGGCGACTCTCGCTCCATCCAGCTGCTGAAGCCTGACTCGTTGAGAGGAGAAATAAGATGCGTGTTTTTAACAGGGAGGCGAATTAACCGCTGGCGCAGCTTGCTGAGGGTCACGCTGGGTTCGCCCACGCTGGCAAACTCCGGCCGGGATGGTGTTCAAAGAGCTCTGCTCTAGTTCCACTGGCAATGAATTGAGGGGCCTCCGGGGGCTCAGATGGGGTGAATGCCACGCGCCCCTCAGCCCTTCGCAGGACTCTCTGGCACTTAGGGTGCTGGCTTGGGAATTGAGACGGGGGCAAGTCTCTTAGGTTGGGAAACTGAGGCAGCGCTGCTACTGGCACTGCCTTTCTTCACAGGGAGGCTGTGGGGATCAGTGACCTACAGACTGAGACATCGCGTAGGGGGTGGGCATGGAAGTATCTAAAAGCCGTGGGTCAAACCTAGGCCGCCCCTTTCGTTCCGTCCTCCAGGTGCTGTTCCTTACTGCCCCTTTGCCGGGGGAGTTTTGGGTGGAGAGGGCTCTGAAGTTCAGAGCCCCAGCAGCTCCCCACCCCCCAGCACATGGGGTTTGTCTAGCGCCAGCTTAGCTACAGCACCGCGGAGCCGTGAGTCACAGCAGGCAGAATGCAAAAGAGGGGGCTGGAAGCCCTGGCACGCTCCAGGCTTTGCCCTATATTTTTGGTGTTGCCGCATGAGCGGGCAGCTCTTTATTGGGCGGGGGCTGAGGGCTCTCGTTCCAGAACCGAAACGAAAACTCCTCGTGGAGTCATGCCTGTGACTAAGCAGCTGTGGGTTGCAAGGTGTCGGTGCAGATCCCCTGGGAGGAAGTCTGTGGAGGACGCCCTGGGCCCTTCTAGGGTGTCCAGTGTTGCTGGGGGTGGGGAGCAGGAGGGGATTGATTTCCTGATTGCTCTGATCTCAACACGTTTGACTGGGGGAAGCGGCTGCGTAGGTCTCTTGCTGTGGGGCGGTCTGGTGAGTGTCGGCCGTGCTCTGTCACTCGGAGCTACCGGCGCAGGCTCTTCAGCTGGGGATGCTTGGGATGCTGAGTGAGTTTTGCTTTCAGTTTCAGGCTGGAGCATGGCTCCTGGAGGGGTAGGAAAGGGTGGGTGTCTGTGGGCTGTGCCCACCTGGAGGAAGCCTGGCATCTGAGCAGCTGGGAGCTGTGCAGAAGTGTAGCTGGGTGGCTTTTAAAACCAGTTAGTGTGAGGAGAGGTGCTGCTGCAGTCTGCCCCCCACAGCCTCGGGGCCTGCGGCTGGAGCAGACAGGAGCAGCAGGCTCTGGGACCGGCCAGCATTCAGGCTCTGGTTGTTTTGGCACGTTAAGGCAGCCAGCCTGGAGCGAAGGGGGCCCACTGGCCTGCAGCCCTCCCAAGACATCTAGAGCAGAGGACTGGCGGGGTAGGATCCCAGGCCTCGCCAAGCGGGGTGTGTACAGCGGGCCCCAGCCCACCACCGGGCTTTGGTTCCCATCGAAGGCTGGTTTCTCTGGCCAAGTGGGTCATCCAGCAGGAAGTGCTTTGTCAGCTTTTCCGGGCCGGCCCGGGGGGGGAGGCGCGGCGTTTCTGTGCTGAAGGCTGCGTTGACTTGAGCGAACACTTGCGAGAGCTCCTCTCCCAAGGGTCTAGCCAGAACGTAGGACGCGGTGCTGGGAGAAGTGGCCAGACTTAGCAACGATCTGCCTCCCAGGCTTGGAGCCCGAGTCCGTTGCCGTCGGAAGAGGGGCAGGAGCTTTCAGCGGGAGCCTGGTGCTGAGCACTGTTGCCCAGCCAGGCTGACGGAGATGGCAGCAGCTCCAGCCCAGGGACAAAGTTCTTAGCCCCGCGGCTTGGCTGGGCGGCCTGTGGAAACCTGGCTTCGCGGGGTGCTAGACAGGTACCCAGTCCGAAAGTCTCTGCCCTGAGGAGGTCACAGTCTAGGCCACAGAAAGAGACAGAAAAGCAACGTGAAAAAGCTGGTCCCAGCCACCGGCCTGCGCTGAATCAAAGGGGAGGGTGTTAAAACAAGTGACAAATCTGCACCGTTACTCGGATTGCCTTGAAATTTGGTGCCCCTCATCCGGACCCGGGATAGGGTGAGCGGTCCACTTTTGGGGCTGTCTGAGCAGATTGGGCCTGAGATACACCCCCACCCCACCCTCCAAGTCAGCTTTTCTTACCAGTGACATTCGTACAAACTCCCCCCAGCCTGGGAATCCAACTACGGCTCTTATCGTGGCCCAGAGGTCCCAGCACATGGCACCCGCCTGCCCTTTGGGGGAGCAAAATCCACTGTCACGTGGGCTGCCTGGGCTAGAACCTAATCAGGTCAGGACTGGCTCATTGTGTCCATATGTTTCTTCCACTGGCCACCTACCTCCCTGGTCCCGGGTCCTGGGCTCTGTAGGCCAGGATCCTGCTGGCTGGTGCCTGTTGCGTGGCAGGAGAGCTCATTGGCCGCTAGAACTCGATCTGCTGTGGGGCAGGCTCCACGAGCCAGGCCTGTCTCCCCTAACCATCTGACCAGGGGTGCAGGAGTCAGCAGTTCCTCTGGCTGGCGTCTGGTACCGGGAACCAGACTCCTGGGTTTGGCTGGCCTGTCTATGCCGTGTGCGTCCCTTCTATCAGAGGGGGGAAGGTCCCGTTGTTCCAGTTCCGGATTCCGAGCTTATGTGGCCGGAAGGCTCCTCTGTGATCAGTCAGTTTGGCTGACCATGGTGTCTCGAGACATCAGCTGTGCAGGGAGCTGAGCAGATCCTGGCCGGAGGAACTTAATCTAACCACCCCCCAAAGGGATGTGAAGAGTTTTGGACCTAAAAGGGACCCTTAGTTCTGTCTAGTCTGCCCTCCTGTGCATTGCAGGCAGTTGGAGCTCATGTTTATAGAGCATGTGGCTGTTTTAGAAAGGGTAAACTGAGGCACAGGACTGCATGAGCCGTGAGGACCTGCCTCCCGGTCCTACGCTCTGTCAGGCTATAATTAATGACTTCCTTGGGGTGGGGAGGAATGCTGGCTGGCCTTCAGAAGGTCAGAGCTCTGAGACTGGCCTCGGTAAAGAGCGTCTCCAACCAGTACGTTTCCCCGGCCTCCAGGAAGGTGGCCTCCTTTGTGTACCCCTGGCAGGTGGGCTAATAAACCTCCCTCCTGGCCCAGCCCTGCTGTGACGCGTGGCCATGTGTGGACCTTGCCTGCTGCTCCTCCCAAGACCTGCCTTTCAAACACTTGTCCTGGCAGCCTGTGAAGGTGTCCGGCCTCCTGTTTACGCCAGCCATAGGACTTCCCTGAGTTAATTCCTGCGTAAACTAGAGCCAGGCTCTTCGCTGACTTGCTTACAGAAAGCGGCACTTGCTGTGCTCCTCCAGTCTCGCTTTCATTTTTTGAATGTGTCGTCCAGTTTATTCAGTCATCTTGGAAGTGCTGCAGAACCAGGACTCCTGGGTCCTGTAGCGAGTGAGGGCCATGGGACTGGGACCTGTTGGGGGCAGTTCCCTGGATGTGCCAGATGAGATCCCCGCGAGCCCTTCATGCCGTGGAGAGAGACGGAGAGAAAGCAGGCAGGGCTGCTCCTAGTCCACAGGCTCTGAACGAACTGGGGGGGCTGCCTCAAGTGTGTCTGGGGGGCCTTTGCCGGCGCCGGGAAAGGCAGAGACCCGGCCGCAGCTCAGGGTCCCTCTTGTGCAGGTGCTGTGGATTTGAGTGTGCACGCTGGATTTCGGGGCCGAGGCTGCCCCAGCAGCCCTGAGCGCGCCCTCCCCTCCCTGCCCCCCAGACCGCTCCCACCCACTCTCCTGCGGGGTTTTTGCACATTCATTGTTCCAGAGCCGGAGCTGTGATGTCATCAGCCGAGGCCAAGGCCAGCCCACTGCCTTCTGGGAGCTGTAGTTCAGGCCTGACTGCGGCCCCGGCTTTGTTTGCGGGGCAGCCTGACCCTACAGAGCAGATTGCAAGGGCGGGGTCAGCAGCCAGCCACGGGCCGAAGAATTGCCTAGTTTGGGCTCAGGCTTCGGCATGGGGCCCAGGGTCTCCCTCTCGGCTCCGACCGTGAGCTCTCTAGGTCCGGGTGTTCCCAGCACAATGGGGCTCGGCTGGTCTGACCTTTCTCTGCGGCATCAAAGAACCTGTTCTCAAATGTTGGTTCCCCACGCCTAGACCCTCGACTGGAATCAAGTCCCCCCACAACACCTTCTCACTGGGGAGCTGAAGAGCTGGTGGTCCTGGAGTATCGCTCGAAAGCCGGTTTGCTAATCCCTTAATCGTGGCTTTCGCCGACCCCTCTTTGACTGAACTGGGCTCCTCAGTCCAGCCGTGGTCGCACTGGTGCCGAATAAAGCATTGCAGGCTGGGGGAGGCTGCCACGCCGCTCCTGAAAGGAGGCACTGTGGCTGTTCAGGCCCCCGATCTGTCCCCCATGGTCTGCCCTGGGGGCCAGGAAGCTGCCTGCCTCGCTCTGAACCAGAAGGCATCTCGTGCAGGGGGAGATTGTGCTTGGAGTGGAGGGTTTTTTTTGTTGTTTTTTGCCATTGATCTGCCTGGGGTGGGTTCCAATCCAGCCATGCTGCTTGCTTGCTGGGCCGTTGTGAGGCATATGGAGCCCAGGTGTTGCCCCTGTTCCCCCAATCAAGGGGCCTCAGTTGAGATCAGGGTCCCTCCCTCCCCGTGCTGCCTAGCCAGTGCCTGTCCCGAAGCCTGTGCTCCTTGAACAGCTGGCCAACTGCAGCCTAGAGCGAGGGAGCCATTTGGGTGCCCGTGGGTCAGACCTGGATCTCAAGAATTGCCGGCTGGCGGGGGACCATTGGGCTCGCCCCACATCTCTCTTCTGGGCCAGCCCAGTCACGGTCGGGGCTGGAGCCTGAATCGAGGGTCAGAAGCTGATTCCTTTCTGTGGGGTTCAGACCCCCAGGGGCTCAGATCCACTGCTGCTGGAGCAGAGACCCACCCCCCTGCCCAGGTGCAGGGGAGGGCTGAAAGCAGAGAATGGATCGGAGGGGGAGGGGGGCATTCCCAGAACTCCAGGCTATTGGACAGATGTGTGGGCTGGCTGGGAGCGGAGTCAGCTTTGGCTCTGCCCATACGTGGTACTGTCACCCTACCTTGGGTAGCTTGGGGGTCACCCTTCCATGTTCAGTGGGATGGGCTGCGGGCTGGAGCTGGGCTGGCACAATGGAGGGGACTCATTTTGTTTGGGGGGGGGAACTGAGTGGCCCCCGGTGCAGTGGGAAGACCCCCTGATCTGGGAAGGGGGTAGCACACCTGGAGTCTGGCGTGATTTAGGGGGACCCTGGTCTCAGGTCAGGGTGGCTGCAGTGTGGGCACATGGGGTCCCCCAATCTTGATTGGGTGAGGGGGAATGTAGTAGTTAGTGAGGGTTGAGCTGGGAGCCAGGACTCCTGGGTTCTGTCCCCAGCTCTGCCACAGACCTGTGGCCAGTCTCCTTAGATTGCCTCTGCGGGGGCGGAGGGCCCGTCTGGGTGCACTGTCTGTCCAGACCTGGCATGGTGGGGCCTAGAGCCAGGACACAGGTGCCTGGCTCCAATGGCAGTGCAGAATGGACAAACCCCTCTGCCGGCTGCGAGGCTCCCTGCCTGCTTCTCCTCCCCCCCCCGCCCCCCCGGGTTCACTGCCCATTCTCCCCTATTCTCTTCCAGGATCAGAACGTGAAAAAGAATAAAAAATGAAAGTGGACCGAACTAAACTCAAGAAAACCCCCACGGAGGCTGTGAGTATCGCTGGGGGTTGGAACCCCCGGGCTTCCTGGCGTGACTGGGGGCTGGAAGGCTCCTGGGGAAATGCCCCCATTAAACACAGGGGTCGGGGCTGGGTTACTGGCCAGCCAGGCTGTCACGCTGACTGGGAGATATTACCACTGCGGGCGGGATCTGCCCTTCACAACAGGATGTAAATACTCTGGCCTAGGAATTGCTCGGCCACGCTTGGGCTGCCATTTTTATTGGGATCAAACTGAATCCAGAGCTGGGGAGAGAACCCAGGAGTCCTGGCTCCCAGCCCCGCCCCCCTGCTCTGACCACTAACCCCCACTCTCCTCCCAGAGCCAGGGAGAGAACCCAGGAGTCCTGGCTCCCAGCCCCCCCTGCTCTAACCACTAGACCCAACCTGGTGTGAAAAGTGTTGCTCCCTATAGGAGGTGTTCTGAGGGCCCTGCTTTGTGAAGAGAGGGTGCTCTCCTTTGATGCCAGAGGGCTGGGTCCATCTCTGATGCCCCGCAGACCCACTGGGTTCTCCCAGCATGTTGGAAATCAGCCCTGGGGGAATCCAGCAGGATCATCGCCCCAGGCCCGAAGCAGCCTGGTACCCCTGACCTGCCTCTCCCCACTTCTCTCCCCAGCCTGCCGACTGCAGGGCCTTGATTGACAAGCTCAAAGTCTGCAATGATGAGCAGCTGCTGCTGGAACTGCAACAGATCAAGACATGGAACATTGGGAAGGTGGGTGTCGGGGCGCTCGGCTGGGGCTGCCTCTGACTGACTGGGCACTCGGCTCCTGGGCCAGCCCCAGGCATTGTTGGGGTGTTGGCAGGAATCGGTCACTCACTGCTTCCGGGGATGTCCAGCTAGGGGTCTGTGAGAACTGAGGAGAGGAGAAGGTACCATGGCCCCGCCAGGGAGCACCAGCTCTGGGGACTGGCTGGCTCAGTGGGTGGGGAATGGAGCTTGGGCCTTCCCCTCTAGGGGGTGCTGGCTGTGATGTCAGCTGGAGAGTGGGGGCCACCAACTGTGCCCGTGACTATTGGGTGGCCAGTGTAAGTTGTAGTGTACGGTTGTACGATGGTGCCCGGGGGAGCCAGCTGAGGTCACTCAATCAGGGTGAACTGCAAACAGATGGAGGCAAACAGACCCCAGACGCTGGTGGATCTTCCGATACTGAGATTTACCAGCCAGCCCAGAACAGCTTCTCTGGTACCTCCCTGGTTACTGAGGAGTCCAGACCCCGCAGTTCCCTTCCAGTGCCCAGCCTCAGGCCTGTGCCCAGACACACGTCAGATCAGAGGATGATTCCTGAAAATCTTCTCTCTTCATATAAAAGAAAAGGTTCTTCCAACCCCAAAGGATCAGCCACACACCCAGGTCCAACTGTAACTTCGATCTTACCCACAATACCCACTACAGCCAGTTCTTATTAACGAAGCTAAAATTTAGTAAAGAAAAGAGAGGGAGCGAGAGCTGGTTCAAAGCTCGACCTGCAGACACTCGAATTCAATTCCTGAGCTTCAGGTACAAGCCAAGATGAGTTTGTAGTTGCCAAAAGTCCTTTTAGAAAGTCCGTAGGTTACAGTCCAACGTCCGTATTCAGGGCGACTCCATCAGTGCCTGGGGAGCTCGATCCTTGTGGCTTAAGGTTTCCGCCTCTTGGAACGCAGAGCGGATCTGAGGTGAAGCCGGATCGTGGCCCAGGGTTTTTATACATTTCCTGCAGCCTTTTGGCCTCAGAAAACAACGGGCTTCGCTTGCCATCTCCCAGCCATGCTGGCAATTAGCCCAGGGTGATTTATCTATCAAACGGGTCAGATACAGGTTACCACGACCTGCAAAGAGACAGAGCCAATAATACCATTTCCCTCAAGTATCTTCCTAAATGTTAATGCGCCTTTTCTGATCCCTGAATCGAAGCCCCAGCGATAGACCAGACTTGTTTGCTCACATGGCAGGACCTGAGCAAACGTCCCCTTCTGCCCCCAGCAACGCCGGCTGCATTTCCCAGCTCAGTTCAGTTCCAGACCTTCCTAACCAGACTGGGTCAGTCTGGGGGGCAGTTAGCTCTTTCTGGCCCTGTCACCCTGCAATGAGAGATTATATCACACTCCTAAGGTCATAGCGGTAAGAGCCTCCCATCTCGGTACTGGCCTGGGGCTGTGGGGTGGGGGAGAGCCATGTAGGGACAGGGGGAGCCAGGACTCCTGGGTTCGCTGGCTGCTCCCCTCACCCCTATCTCCGCTCCCCCCTCCAGTGCGAGCTGTACCACTGGGTGGATCTCCTGGACCGCTTTGATGGCATCCTGGCCGACGCCGGGCAGACGGTGGAGAACATGCTGTGGATGCTGGTGTGCGACCGGCCAGAGCGGGAGCAGCTCAAGGCCCTGCTGCTGGCCGTGCTCAACTTCACTGCCCTGCTCATAGAGTACAGCTTCTCCCGGCATCTCTACAGCTCCATCGAGGTGGGGAGGCAGGGCCCCTGGCTTTCATGGGAGGGGAGTGGGGGCTGGGAGCCAGGACACCTGGGTTCTCTCCCTGGCTCGAAGGGGAGTGGGGGCTAGTGGGTAGGGTGGGGCGGGGGGGCTGGGAGCCAGGACTGCTGGGTTCTCTCCTGGCTCTGGGAAGGGAGTGGGGGCTAGTGGGTAGGGTGGGGCGGGGGGGCTGGGAGCCAAACTCCTTGATGTTCTCTTCCTGGCTTGGGAAGGGGAGTGGGAGCTAGTGGGTAGAGTGGGGCGGGGAGCCAGGACTGCTGGGTTCTCTCCCTGGCTCGAAGGGGAGTGGGGGCTAGTGGGTAGGGTGGGGCGGGGGGGCTGGGAGCCAAACTCCTTGATGTTCTCTTCCTGGCTTGGGAAGGGGAGTGGGAGCTAGTGGGTAGAGTGGGGCTGGGAGCCAGGACTCCTTGATGTTCTCTTCCTGGCTTGGGAAGGGGAGTGGGAGCTAGTGAGTAGAGTGGGGCCGGGAGCCAGGACTCCTGGATTCTCTCCTGGCTCAGGAAGGGGAGTGGAGACTAGTGATTAGAGCTGGGGGGGCACTGGAAGCCAGGACTCTGGGGTTCTCTCCTTGGCTCAGGCTGGGGTCCCCCGGCTCTGAGCACCGTGCAGCATCTAACCTCTCCCGCCGTCCCACAGCACCTGACCACGTTGCTGGCCTCCTCGGACATGCAGGTGGTGCTGGCCGTGCTGAACCTGCTCTACGTCTTCAGCAAACGCTCCAACTACATCACACGCCTGGGCTCGGACAAGCGGGCGCCCCTGCTGTCCCGGCTGCAGCACCTGGCAGAGGTGAGCGCCCCACGCGCCATGGGGGGTGGGGCGGGGCTGGGGGGGCTCTGGATGTCACTAACCCGCCTCTCCTCTCTTCCTGCAGAGCTGGGGCGGCAAGGAAAACGGCTTTGGACTGGCCAGCTGTTGTAGAGACTTGCACATGGTGGTGAGTTCCCACCCCTGGCTTCCTTCTCTTCCGCTAGCTGTCCCTGGCACGCCCTGAGCTATGGCTTCCAGGCGCCTGAGCGTCTGGCCCAGGGTCGTGACAGATTCCACACCCCGAGCCCTCATGAATGGAGTTCCTGGGGGATCCCCAGTGCTGCCTCACATCACTTGTTCTCTCATGGATGCCTGGGTTCTCTCCTGGCTCTGGGAGGGCGATGGGGTCTAGTGGGTTAGAGCAGGGGGCTGGGAGCCAGGACTCCTGGGTTCTATTCCTGGCACAGGGAGGGGAGGGGCGGTCTAGTGAGTTGGAAGGTGGGCTGGGGGCCTGGACTCCTAGGTTCTCTCCTGGCTCTGGGAGGGGGTTCCTTGTAATGGTAGCTACTCTGTCTCCCCTCCCTGAAACAGCAGCACATGGTGCCCTGCCAGGGCAGCTGGCACACGAGGCTGGCGCTCCGGACTCCTGGCTTCTAGTCCCAGCTTGGCCTGTGTGCCTCAGTTTCCCTCTTGAGGGGGAACTCTGAGAGGCAAGAAGAGCGGGGTAGCTGCTGGCGCTAGGTGGGGGGTGGGGCTCTCCCCGGTCTGGGAAGGGGCAGGCTGGCCCCTGCAGTCCTCTGACCCCCCCCGTGCTGTGCTCTCTATGTAGAAATACCCACCCAGTGCCACCACGCTGCACTTTGAGTTCTATGCAGATCTGGGCACCGAGGTCAAAGTGGATAAAAGGGTGAGTGTCTGGCCGGGGAGGGCTGAGCCCCTAGGGGGGAGACCCCAGCGTGGGGCTCGGAGGGGGCAGGGGTGGAATCGTAGCTTGAAAGACCCTGGAATGAGGCCAGTTCCGGGGGGGGCTCTGGCTCACAAGCTCTGTCCTTAGCGCCCCTGAGCTGTCAGCACTCATCCGGGAAGGGCAGGTTTCCTTAGCCGTGCCCACAGCACCGGGGCGCCTTCCCCACTCAGCAGCTCATGGCCTGCCATGCCCCCCAGCGAGAGGTGGGACTGGGAGCCAGGACTCCTGGGTTCTCTCCCCAGCTCTGGGAGGGGAGTGGGGGCTAGTGGTTAGAGTAGGGGGCTGGGAGCCAGGACTCCTGGGCTCTATCCCTGGTGCCAGGAGGGGTGGGTGTGGGGAAGGTTGGAAGTCAGGACTTCTGGGTTCCATTTCCTAGCTTTTGTATGGGGAGACTGACCAAAGCTGTGGACAGCTCCCCTCCCAGTTCCCACCCGCCACCCTCTTAATGCCGCCCCCCCTTCCTTTGCAGACAACCAGCAACACGCTGCATTACATCCACATAGAACAGCTGGACAAGGTGAGGCTTTGGGCCTGGGGGTGGGAAGGGGGGTACATGGGTGTCTAGCTGCCCGGTGCCGAGCGCCTCCTCTGGTCTCCTCCTGCAGATTTCAGAAAGTCCCTCCGAGATCATGGAATCCCTCACCAAGATGTACAACATCCCCAAGGACAAGCAGGTCAGTGCCGGGGCATTGCTGGGGGGGCTGGGAGCCCGGGACTCCTCGCCCTGGGGCCATAACCTGGGGTCAGAGGAGGGGTCCTTGGGGGCAGGACTGCTGGTTCTGTCCCCTGCTCTGGGAGGGGAGTGGGGTCTAATGGGTGGGGGCCGGGAGCCAGGACTCCTGGGTTCTATCCTCAGCTTGAATTGACTCTGGGAGAGAGCCTGTGCGCCTCTCTGCCTCAGCTTCCCCCTTGACCCTCATCTATTGATTACAAGCTACTTGGGGGTGGGGGGGAGCTGTGCAGTGCCAGGAAGGGTGGGGCACAGTTGTGGGCTGTACTGTAATCCCCCCAATACTCTCTGTCCCCTGCCCCACTCCAGATGCTGCTCTTCACACACATCCGCCTGGCGCATGGCTTCTCCAACCACAGAAAGCGGCTGCAGGCTGTCCAGGCCCGGCTGCATGCCATTTCCATACTAGGTAAGTGGGCCTCTGACCGCCCTGCAGGGCAGAGCCTGGCACCTCTAGCACCCGCTGGTGGCTGGTGCCTGCGTGGCCTGGTGCTGCCGCCCAGTGGCCCTGCTTGAGCTGAGGCAGCTGCCTCTGGCTTGGGCCCCCGGTGGCTGTGGCACCCGGCCTGACGCGCTGCCCTCTGTGCCCGCAGTGTACTCCAACGCCCTGCAGGAGTCAGCCAGCAGCATCCTGTACAACGGGCTGATAGAGGAGCTGGTGGACGTGCTGCAGATAACTGACAAACAGCTCATGGTGGGTGTCACGGGGGGGGCGAGATGGCTGGTAACCCCATGGAGTCGGGGTACCGGGGCTCTCGGGGTGCCTGTGCTTGTCGGCCACACTCGCATGGGAGGGGAACCCAGCCAACCGCTGATGTAGGGCAGCCTTAGCGGCTGTGCCTCAGTTTCCCCCCCGGGGCGCTGGGAAGCCAGGGCTGGGCTTGGCGTCTCACGCCCCTCGTCACCTCCATGCAGGACATCAAGGCAGCCTCCTTGAGAACCCTCACCTCCATTGTGCACTTGGAGCGGACCCCGAAACTCAGCAGCATCATTGACTGCACGGGAACTGCCTCCTACCATGGCTTCCTGCCGGTCCTGGTGCGCAACTGCATCCAGGCCATGATCGGTGAGCGGGGGCGGCTGGTGGGAGTAGGGCTGGGGCTGGGGCCGGGCGAAGCAGGGCCAGGCTGGGGAGCGGCTGGTGGGAGTGGGGCTGAGGCTGGGGCTGGGGCCGGGCGAAGCAGGGCCAGGCTGGGGGCGGGTGGGGCTGGGGCTGGTCGAAGCAGGGCCAGGCTGGGGGGGGGTGGGGAGCGGCTGCTGGGAGTGGGGCTGAGGCTGGGCCCGGGCGAAGCAGGGCCAGGCTGGGGGGGGGGGTGGGGAGCGGCTGGTGGGAGTGGGGCTGAGGCTGGGCCCGGGCGAAGCAGGGCCAGGCTGGGAGGGGGTGGGGAGCGGCTGGTGGGAGTGGGGCTGGGGCCGGGGCCAGGCTGGGGGGCGTGGGGAGCTGCTGGTGGGAGTGGGGCTGGGGCTGGGGCCGGGCGAAGCAGGGCCAGGCTGGGGGGGGAAGCAGCTGGGGCCGGGGCTGGGAGAAGCAGGGCCAGGCTGTGGGGGGGAGCGGCTGGGGCTGGGAGAAGCAGGGCCAGGCTGGTGAGGGGTTGGGAGCGGCTGGTGGGAGTGGGGCTGAGGCTGGGGCCGGGCGAAGCAGGGCCAGGTTGGGGGGGTGGGGAGCGGCTGGTGGGAGTGGGGCTGGGGCCAGGCGGGGCCAGGCTAGGGGTGGGGGAGCAGGGTCTGGTGGCGCTGGGAGCAGGGTCCGGGGCTGGGGGAGACCTGGGCGAAGGGCTGACCAGGATGTCCCTCGCAGACCCGACCATGGAGCCGTACCCTCACCAGTTTGCCACGGCCCTCTTCTCCTTCCTCTACCACCTGGCCAGCTACGACGCGGGCGGGGAAGCGCTGGTCTCCTGCGGCATGATGGAGGCCTTACTGAAGGTGACGTGGGGAGAGGCCTTTGTCCTCTAGAGGGCGCCGGCTCTGATGGGGCTGGCTGGGGGGACAGGACATGGGACCTGTCCACTCCAGGAGGCCCCAGCTCCCATGTGGCCCAAGGGCAGAAAGCTGGCTGGCTCCCTTGGGGGGGCTGGGCTGCGAAGGGCTTCTGCCCTCCCTGGACCTTGTCCCGGAGCCGGAACTGAAGACCCCTGGACGGGTCCTGGGTTCCCAGGTCACAGATTGCAAGGCCGGCTGGGACCAGTGGTGGTCTCGGCTGTCCCCTCAGGCTGAGCAGGCCGAACTAGGGCGGGTTTCAAAGCCCTGCGGGGGTGGGGGGTATGTGTGGCCCCGCTCCTTGGCTTGCGCTGGAACCAGAGATCTCGCTGCTCCCCCTGCCAGGTGATCAAGTTCCTGGGGGATGAACAGGACCAGATCACCTTCGTGACCCGGGCGGTCCGCGTGGTGGATCTCATCACCAACCTGGACATGGCGGCCTTCCAGTCCCACAGCGGCCTCTCCATCTTCATCTACCGGCTAGAGGTAACCAGCCCCCCGCTGCCTGCACCCCCCCCGATCCCGCTGCCCGGCCCCACTAATGCCGTGCTCTCTCCCCAGCACGAGGTAGACCTGTGCCGCCGGGAGTGCCCCTTCGTCATAAAGCCAAAGATCCAGAGGCCGCCCACCGCCCCCCTCCAGGAAGGGGAGGAGATGGAGACGGACATGGAAGGTAACTGGCAACATGGCTGGGCTGTGCATTTCACCCCCATAACCCAGCAGTTCTGCCCTGTCTGTGGGCGGGGTCAGCACTGCGGCCGAAACCCCAGGGAGATGGGTGCTGGCCTGGGGTTGGCCAAGCTGCAGGTCTCCTTCATCTCCTGGCCAGGGGGTTGGGAGTGAAAGAGCTTCCCAGAGGTCTTCGCTTCCAGCCTACCTGCTCTATCCAATAGCTCCCAGCCCCGCCACCCCCACTCTAAGCCACCAGCCCCCACTGCCCTCCCAGAGCTGGGGAGAGAACCCAGGAGTCCTGGCTCCCAGCCCCGCCACCCCCGCTCTAACCCACCAGTCCCCACTGCCCTCCCAGAGCTGGGGAGAGAACCCAGGAGTCCTGGCTCCCAGCCCCGCCACCCCCGCTCTAAGCCACCAGCCCCCACTGCCCTCCCAGAGCTGGGGAGAGAACCCAGGAGTCCTGGCTCCCAGCCCCGCCACCCCCGCTCTAAGCCACCAGCCCCCACTGCCCTCCCAGAGCTGGGGAGAGAACCCAGGAGTCCTGGCTCCCAGCCCCGCCACCCTCGCTCTAAGCCACCAGTCCCCACTGCCCTTCCAGAGCTGGGGAGAGAACCCAGGAGTCCTGGCTCCCAGCCCCGCCACCCCCGCTCTAACCCACCAGCCCCCACTGCCCTCCCAGAGCTGGGGAGAGAACCCAGGAGTCCTGACTCCCAGCCCCGCCACCCCCGCTCTAAGCCACCAGTCCCCACTGCCCTCCCAGAGCTGGGGAGAGAACCCAGGAGTCCTGGCTCCCAGCCCCGCCACCCCCGCTCTAAGCCACCAGCCCCCACTGCCCTCCCAGAGCTGGGGAGAGAACCCAGGAGTCCTGGCTCCCAGCCCCGCCACCCCTGCTCTAAACCACCAGTCCCCACTGCCCTTCCAGAGCTGGGGAGAGAACCCAGGAGTCCTGGCTCCCAGCCCCCCTGCTCTAACCCGTAGTCCCAGGGATCTCAGCCCCAGAGAGGTGGTAGCTCCATGGGGCTGGAAGGGATCGGGCACCGGCACGGTGCCGGGGAATTCCGGGGTGTGGTTCCCGGCGTGTAACGTTCCGTGTCCCCCTGCAGTATCGGACGTGGCCATGGAGAGCAGCCCGGGCCCCTCGACCTCAGCGGAGCCCCGGCTGGAAGCGGCAGCCGTGGTGGTGGCGGAAGCGAGGATGCCAAGCGCCGTTGCCCCCAGCTGCAGCACCGGTGGCACGACCAGTGCCATTGTCGCCCCCCGGAGCGGTGGGTTGGGCTGGCGCGGGCGGGGGGCAGTGAGCAGTGGCCCAGGTGCTGACCTTTTCCCCCTGTCCGCAGGTGTGCAGTGTATCCCGCAGCGAGCCGCCCTGCTCAAATCCATGCTCAACTTCCTAAAGAAAGCCATCCAGGACCCCGCCTTCTCGGATGGCATTCGCCACGGTGAGGGGGCGCCTGTGGCGGGCGAGGGGTGGGTGGGAGCAGGATCTGACCTGCCTATCTCTTCCTCTGCTCCCTCCCCCGCCAAGAGAACCCAGGAGTCTTGGCACCCAGCCCCCTGCTCTAACCACTAGCCCCCACTCCCCTCCCAGAGCCAGGGAGAGAACCCAGGAGTCCTGGCCCCCAGGCCCCCCCTTCTTTCTCTCTGTTATGAAGGGGAGCCCCCCTTCCCATTGCTGTCTCTCACGGCCCCTCTCCTCTTGCAGTGATGGATGGCTCCTTGCCTACCTCTCTGAAGCACGTCATCAGCAACGCGGAGTACTACGGCCCGTCTCTCTTCCTGCTCGGTAAGTGACGGGGGCCCTGCTCCAGGGCGATGCCTTCCCGAGTCCCCCCTCCAGCTGCTCTTCAGGGGGAGGGCGAAGCCACCCTGCATCCACGAATCTGCCGCAGGGCCGGAGCTAGCGGGCTGGCGTGATCCGGGGGTGGGGCGCGCTCAGGGGAGCCCAGAGATGATCTGAATTCCTGCTGCAGCTGGTTCTGGTGCCCACAGTTCAAGGTAGACGAGGATAAGGGGGGAGGGGTTCAGAGACAAGCCGTGAGAAGGATTCACGTGTTGGAAAACCTGCCTGAGCGCGAGCGACACCGGGAGCTACCGAAGCAGCTGCAGGGTGACCTGATCCCCATCCCTGCCTGGGTGTAGTTATGGGCCGGCTCTGCAGTCCGGGTGGGGAGGGTCGATTCTGACCCCGGTCAAGTGGCGCCAGATTCTCGTTCGTGTCCAACTTCCCCTTCCAGCCAGCGGCTCTGGTTCAAGGAAACCAGCGCGACTCTAGGGGAGGCTTCCCAGACCTGGGGTCATTCTCGGTGCTCCCTTTGGGTGCTGGCACCGGGCAGCGACGGCTAGCTGGCCCGCTGGTGCCTTGGGCTCAGGTTCCCCAGCTGTTGAAACGAGGGAACGACCCCACTGAAGTGAGCTCTGTTAGCCGGTATCCCCAGCGCAGCATCGCCATACCGTCTCCAGAATGGCTGCCCTTATGTGGGGCGAGCCCTTGACCGGATGTAGTGGGACTGAGCGGGCGGCCAGCTGCTTGCACGAGTTAGGGTAGCGTGTGGAGTCAAACGGAAACTGGGGTGCCCTGACGTACAGCGCCTGGCGCAGGGCGAGAGCTGGGTCCAGCTCACTAGTGTGTCCAACTCCCTGACCACCAGATCCCTAAAAGAGGATTCTGGAGCAGCCCAGGCTGTCTGATGGTCTGTCTCCACCCTCCCTGATGCTTCAGAGGAAAGGAATAAATAGCCCCATTGGCCATGAGGAGAGGGGAGGGAAATTCCTTCCTGACCGCCGAAGGACCCTGGCTGAAGCCCTGAAGCATGAGAGTGGGTGTTAGTCCTTTCAGTGGGCGCTCTCCTGGGCGCGGTAGCTGATCCCTGACGGAGGGTCCCAGCCAGGGGGCGTCTCCGAGAGGAATGGGACAGCCGTCCCTCATCCCCCGTGCTCTCTCCTCTGTCTTGCAGCCACCGAAGTGGTGACGGTCTTCGTGTTCCAGGAGCCCTCCCTGCTCTCCTCGCTGCAGGACAACGGGCTGACAGACGTCATGCTACACGCCCTCCTCATCAAAGACGTGAGCCCGGCTGCCCCGCCGTCCCCATGCCCGCGCCTGGCTGGCTGGATCCGCTGGCGCGCGTCCCCTCTCCCAGCAGGCTGTGGGTCCCTGCTGGGATCGAAGCTCCTTCACTTGGGGCTGGGTTCCCGGCTGAGCAGGCCTCAGGTGCCCCCCGTGACCGGGGACTGAACCACCCGCCTGGCGTGTGCTGAACAAGTCCCTGCTGTGGGGTCACTCTCTGGTCCCCCCTCACTGGCCCTCTGTTCTGGCTTCTGGTGGTTCTTGGAGGGGGGGGGCGTGGGAGGGGGCAGCTGACTTCCTGCCCCCGTGGCTGATTCGGCTCTTGGGAGGGCGTGGGGAGGGGGGAGCTGACCCCCCGCCCCCGTGGCTGACTCGGCTCTCCCCCCCCTCGGGCAGGTCCCAGCCACGCGGGAAGTCCTGGGCTCTCTCCCCAACGTGTTTAGCGCCCTGTGTCTGAATGCCCGCGGCCTCCAGTCCTTCGTGCAGTGCCAGCCCTTCGAGCGGCTGTTCAAGGTGCTGCTGTCGCCGGATTACCTGCCCGCCATGCGGCGCCGGCGCAGCTCCGACCCGCTGGGTGAGTGCCAGGGGGCAGATTGGCCACAGGGGGGCGCTCACCAGCCATCCCTAGGCTCCTACGCCTGGCAGCCTCCTGACAATGGGCGTCAGATGCTTTTCTGGGGGAAGGGACTTGCCCAAGATCTCACAGCTAGAGAACCCAGGAGTCCTGGCTCCCAGCCCCCATAACTACTAAGCCCCACTCCCCTCCCAGAGCCAGGGAGAGAACCCAGGAGTCCTGGCTCCCAGCTCCCCTGCACTAACCACCAGGCCCCACTCCCCTCCCAGAGCCGGGGAGAGAACCCAGGAGTCCTGGCTCCCAGCTCCCCTGCACTAACCGCCAGCCCCCACTCCCCTCCCAGAGCCAGGGAGAGAACCCAGGAGCCCTGGCTCCCCCCCCGAGCTGGGGCCAGACCTGACAGGCTGCACTGCCCCAAGGGGGCGCCCCAGCCCATGTGGGAGGCTGGCAGCTCTAGTCGCGTGCTGAGCCTGCTCTGCCCTACAGGGGACACGGCCTCTAACCTGGGCAGCGCCGTGGACGAGCTGATGAGGCACCAGCCCACACTCAAGACGGACGCCACCACCGCCATCATCAAGGTAGGGGGGAGAGGGCCGGCGGCCGGATCTGCCCCCACCTGGGTCCCCCAGGCCCTGGACTCGCCCGGCCTGCGGGGTGAGGGGTGTGGCACTACCATCCTGCAGCGCTGGTTGTCATGGGTCCTTAGCACACGGCTCTGACCCCACCAGCCCCCTCCGGCCCCACCCCGGGCTCTGGCCACCATGAGGAGCCATTTGGCTAGTGTCACCTGGCTTGAAATCCTCATAAGCCCCTTTGCTCCTCCCCCCACCATCCCTCCAAACGCCCCCTCCTGGCCTTTCTCTCCCCCCCCCCCCCGCTACTCCCTCCAAGCGCTTCCGTACGTGCCGCCCAGGTCAGTCAGTCCCTTGGGATTCCATCTGTCTCTGGGTCTCCCCCACCTCCTTGTCTGTCTGTCTCTCTGTCTGTCCGACTTCACCCTGGGGTCGTCAGCCCATGGGAACGGGGCCTCTCATGGCGTCTGTCCCTCCCCACTGCCTGAATCCCCCCAGCATCGGGCACTGAGCAGCTGGGCTCCTCCCCGGCGGTCCCGGGACTCGGCCTGGCCGTCCCAGCTCACTGCACCGTCTCCTGCCCACCGCAGCTGCTGGAGGAGATCTGCAACCTGGGCCGGGACCCCAAGTACATCTGCCAGAAGCCCTCCATCCAGAAAGCCGACGGCACAGCCACGGCCCCGCCACCACGGTCCAGCCACGCGGCCGAGGAGGCCTCCAGCGAAGACGAGGAGGAGGAGGAGGTGCAGGCCATGCAGAGCTTCAGTGCCACCCAGCAGAGCGAGGCGGAGCCCAGCCAGCAGTGAGTGCTGCCCCCCATGGCTAGGGGGCGCCAGGCTTCGCCCTTAGACACAAGGGAGCGGTCCCGCGTCTTTCCCGAGCACCTGTTGGGAAGGGGTTAACTGGTCTTCGCAGCTCGACTTGCGGTGAACCCAGGAGTCCTGGCTCCTAGCCCCACCCATGGTCTGATTCCCTAGACCCCACTCCCCTCCCAGAGCCGGGGGTAGAACCCAGGAGTCCTGGTGCCCAGCTCCCCCCCCCGAGCTGGGGGTAGAACCCAGGAGTCCTGGCTCCTAGCCCCACCCATGGTCTGATTCCCTAGACCCCACTCCCCTCCCAGAGCCGGGGGTAGAACCCAGGAGTCCTGGCTCCTAGCCCCACCCATCGTCTGATTTCCTAGACCCCACTCCCCTCCCAGAGCCGGAGGTAGAACCCAGGAGTCCTGGTGCCCAGCTCCCCCCCCTTGGTCCGATTCCCTAGACCCCACTCCCCTCCCAGAGCCAGGGGTAGAACCCAGGAGTCCTGGTGCCCAGCTCCCCCCCCCCTTGGTCCGATTCCCTAGACCCCACTCCCCTCCCAGAGCCAGGGGTAGAACCCAGGAGTCCTGGTGCCCAGCTCCCCCCCCTTGGTCTGATTCCCTAGACCCCACTCCCCTCCCAGAGCCGGGGGTAGAACCCAGGAGTCCTGGTGCCCAGCTTCCCCCCCGAGCTGGGGGTGGAACCCAGGAGTCCTGGCTCCTAGCCCCACCCATGGTCTGATTCCCTAGACCCCACTCCCCTCCCAGAGCCGGGGGTAGAACCCAGGAGTCCTGGCTCCTAGCCCCACCCATGGTCTGATTCCCTAGACCCCACTCCCCTCCCAGAGCCGGGGGTAGAACCCAGGAGTCCTGGTGCCCAGCTCCCCCCCCGAGCTGGGGGTGGAACCCAGGAGTCCTGGCTCCTAGCCCCACCCATGGTCTGATTCCCTAGACCCCACTCCCCTCCCAGAGCTGGGGGTAGAACCCAGGAGTCCTGGCTCCTAGCCCCACCCATGGTCTGATTCCCTAGACCCCACTCCCCTCCCAGAGCCGGGGGTAGAACCCAGGAGTCCTGGTGCCCAGCTCCCCCCCCGAGCTGGGGGTGGAACCCAGGAGTCCTGGCTCCTAGCCCCACCCATGGTCTGATTCCCTAGATCCCACTCCCCTCCCAGAGCTGGGGGTAGAACCCAGGAGTCCTGGCTCCTAGCCCCACCCATGGTCTGATTCCCTAGACCCCACTCCCCTCCCAGAGCCGGGGGTAGAACCCAGGAGTCCTGGTGCCCAGCTTCCCCCACCTCCCCCCCCCGCTGTAACCTAACGTGGTGAATTAGGCCCCAATGGCTCTGCTCCCAGAGCACGGCCAAGCTAGTCCCACCTTGATGATGATGATGGGTTGGGGGAGGGTGTAGAGGGGGAAACTGAGGCACGGTGGGGGAAGATGGCTTCCCCTGGGAGGAGGCTATGACCATCCCAGCCCCTTAGAGTAGCTTGGAAGCTACTGTCCTGCCCAGGGAGAGGTGGGGGCAGAGCTGGTCCTGCCACATTTCAGGCATGGCAATGCCCCAGCCGCTTATGGTGGGGCGTGTTGGAGCCAGACACCGCGTGGGTGCTGGGGACTCTGGATCCCACCGCTGCCCCTCAGCGCCAGGCTGGGCGAGGCGCTAACTGGGGCACTTTCCTTCCTCTTCCAGGGTGGTTGGAACGGAGGAGCGAATCCCCATCCCCCTCATGGACTATATCCTCAACGTGGTGAGTTGGGTTGGGGGGACGTGGGGCCCCTCGCCGGCTGGCCCCCTGGGCATCGCTTTGCCCGCTGGGCGAGATCTCCCCCTCCCCACTGGCCTGTTACAGTACCCGGGGCAGGCTCCCAAACCTGTAGGGCCTCCCACCCGCATGGCAAGTCTCGTGATGGGGCCAGCATGTATGCCACACTCCAGGGAGCGGCTGAAGCGGCTGGGACGGGGGTGCGAAATCACGTTTCCTGTGCACGAGGCTAATCCTCCCCCCCCACCCCCTGTCCATCTGTGCAAGGGACCTTTCCCCACCTTGGGGGCCCTCAAATCTCCAGTGCCCTTCGGTCCCCTCCTCTTCCTATTCACCTCTCGGCTTAGCCTGACGGAGTGGGGGGGGTGGGGACTGCACCCCAGGCTGACAGGGCGGGGAGATTGGGGGGGGGCGGGGACTGCACCCCAGGCTGACGGGGCGGGGAGATTGGGAGGGGGGGGATGGTGACCATGCCCCAGGCTGACGGGGCGGGGAGATCGGGCGGGGGGGGACGGTGACCATGCCCCAGGCTGACGGGGTGGGGAGATCGGGAGGGGGGGGAGGGGACGGTGACCATGCCCCAGGCTGACCGCCTCTTCCCCTCCATCCCAGATGAAATTTGTGGAGTCCATCCTCAGCAATAACACCACGGACGACCACTGTCAGGAGTTCGTCAGCCAGAAGGGGCTGCTGCCCCTGGTCACCATCCTGGGCCTGCCCAACCTGCCCATTGACTTCCCCACTTCGGCCGCCTGCCAGGCTGTGGCGGGCGTCTGCAAATCCATCTTGGTAAGCGGGGGCTGCCCTGGGCTGTTGGCTCTGGGACGGGGGAGACGAAGCAGGTGGGAATCGGTCTGGCCCCCATTTCGGAAATTGCTCTCCCGGGGCTCTGAATACTTGGTACCCCAGATCCTTTCCAGCAGGGACGGGGTCCTGTGGAACTCCATGCCACCGGAAACGAGGCTGAGCCCTTGAGGGGAATTCCACGTGGAGGCCAGCACCCTGCGGGGGTTGGACAGGAATGGACGTGGGACCACAGCCCTCCACGCTTCAAGGGTGCCGTGGGCACCCCGGCTCCCATGGTGCATCTGGTTCAGCAGAATCAGAGTTTGCCCTCAGGGGGGGCAGAGGGCAGCTGGCAGCGACTCGTGGCACCTTGCTTCTCCCACCCCAGCTAGCTGGAGTCGGCCACATCCTCGGGCAGGAACGAGCCCAGCTCCCGACACGGGGGGGACCCTGGGGGGACTGTGTGTCAGGCTGGACTCACCCCTCTCCCTCTGTTCCAGACGCTCTCCCACGAGCCCAAGGTGCTGCAGGAGGGGCTGCTGCAGCTCGACTCGATCCTCTCTTCCCTAGAGCCCCTGCACCGGCCCATTGAGGCGCCGGGCGGCTCCGTGCTGCTGCGGGAGCTGGCCTGCGCGGGCAACGTAGCCGACGCCACCCTTTCGGCCCAGGCCACGCCGCTGCTCCACGCGCTGACAGCCGCCCACGCCTACATCATGATGTTCGTCCACACCTGCCGGGTGGGCCAGGTGAGCCAGCAGGTGGGTGGCTGGGGGTGGTGGGGCCCACCTGGGCCGGGCGGTGGGCTGAGTCTGCAACCAGAGCTCTGTCTCTTCCAGAGCGAGATCCGGGCCATCTCGGTGAACCAGTGGGGCTCCCACCTGGGCCTGAGCGTTCTCAGCAAGCTGAGTCAGCTGTACTGCTCCCTGGTGTGGGAGAGCACTGTCCTGCTGTCCCTCTGCACTCCCAACAGGTACGGGGGGGGGTGCGCCGCCCCCACACTGCTCCACCCTGGCCGTAGGGCCTGGGGGGATGAGATGCCAACACACTCAGATGCTGCTTCTGGCCCATGGCCGCCCCAAAGCGTTCGGAGCAAAGGGGCAACTGCAGCTGTCGGGCTAGACACTAAGGGGTGGGGGCTAACGGGGTCCCAGCTGGGGCTGGAGGTCTAATCCAGCTGTTGGGGGAGGTGCTGGGCTGGGTGGGCCCCTGGGTCGGATCGGGGGTGGGCAGGTGCCGGGTTGGGCGGCTCCCAGGTAAGATTGCGGGGTGGGCGGGTACTGGACCAGTTTGGGGAACAGGGAGGGGGCAGCAGGCCTGGTGGGCCTACAGGCCTGACGCCCCCTTGTCCCTATTCCCAGCTTGCCGACAGGCTGTGAGTTCGGCCAGGCCGACATGCAGAAGCTGGTGCCTAAGGAGGAGAAGGCGGCACCCAACGCCCCCCAGGGAGCCAAGAAAGCAGGTACGGACTCGGGGACAGAGTGCCGGCAGGGGGCTCGCCTCAGCCTCTCCACATGCAGGTTCCTGGGCAGTGGGGTCTAGTGGTTAGAGTGGGGGCATGGGGAGAGCAGGGATCCTGGCATGAACTGCTGGGGCAAGGTTTAGGGGGCTGCTGGTTAGTCTAGAGCTCAAGCCCCACCCGGCACTAATTCTTTCCCTCCCTCGCCAGAAGGTGAAGCGGAGGCAGTCTCAGGGGGGAGTGTGGAGCCTCCGGCCCAGGGTCTACTGGAGGGGATCGGCCTGGACGGAGACACGCTGGCCCCCATGGAGACGGACGAGCCCAGCACTGCCGACGCCAAGGGCAAGGCCAAGATCACGCCAGCCATGGCGGCCAGGATCAAGCAGATCAAACCCCTCCTGTCGGGTGAGTGATACAGATGGCACTGGGATGCCTGGGTTCTCTCTCCAGCTTGGACAGGGGAGTGGGGTTTAGGAGTTAGAGCAGCAGGGCTGGAAGCCAGGACTCCTGGGTTCTCTCTCTGGCTCTGGGAGGGGAGTAGGGAAGGGAGGTTGGGAGCCAGACTCCTGGGTTCTCTCCTCAGCACTGGCGGGGAGGGATAGCAAATCCTCCATGCCAGGGGATTGCAGGGCCTTGGGTAATGCCCAGTGTTGGCTGCCCGCTCACTTCTGCCCCATGCCCCCCACAGCCTCGTCCCGGCTGGGCCGTGCTCTGGCCGAGCTGTTTGGGCTGCTGGTGAAGCTGTGCGTGGGCTCCCCCGTGCGCCAGAGACGGAGCCACCACGCTGCCAGCACCACCACCGCCCCCACGCCGGCCGCCCGGTCCACTGCCTCGGCCCTCACCAAGCTGCTGACCAAGGGGCTCTCCTGGCAGCCCCCGCCCTACACCCCCACGCCGCGCTTCCGGTGAGTGTGAAAAGCAGGTGGTTTTGTCTCCCCGCCCGCTGGGGGCAGGTCACAGGTTGGGGCTCCATCCAGCCTGGAGCCCCTCCCTCTTAGTTCAGTGTCCTTCAGGTATTCACTGGTGTCACCAGCAGGGGGAGGGGACGTAGAGGCCTCTCTGGGGTGCAGGCGACAAGCCGGCTCTTGTGGACGTGAGGGGTGAGGCTGTGTCTGATGGCTGGGCATTACGCAAAATTACAGCCTGTTTCAGGAAGCATCTTACAACGTGTAGCATTACTGCACTCGTCTCGCTGGGACAGTGATGTTCAGCGGATTATGACTTTTCAAATAGCCCCTCACAAACGTATCAAGTGGTGAAGATAATGGTGTAGACTGTCACGGGGTGTGTGTTGGGGCTGGGCTCTGATCCCTTGGGGAGGGCATGGCTGTGGGGGCTGGATGGGAGACGGTTCTGGTCTGCCAGGTGGGAGGGGGGCTTGGGGGTTGGCCTAGGCCTTTCTGGACCCTGGGGGTGTCATAGGCTCCCCAGCATGGGGCTGACCTCTTTCCCCACCCCCCCCAGGCTGACGTTCTTCATCTGCTCCGTGGGGTTCACGTCGCCCATGCTGTTCGACGAGCGCAAGTACCCCTACCACCTCATGCTGCAGAAATTCCTCTGCTCCGGTGGCCACAACGCCCTCTTCGAGTGAGTGCCCCGGGCAGCCCACCCGCCTGGCCCTGATGCCGGGGGCAGTGGGGCTAGTGGTTGGAGCAGAGGGCCTGAGTTCCCTCCTCTGGGGGAGTGGGGATGAGTGGTTAGAGCAGGGGGGCTGGGAGCCAGGACTCTCGGGTTTCGCTCTCCTGAGTGTGGGGGGATCCCAGCCTGGGACAGGAGCAGAGGCCAGCAGACGGTTAACCTGCCCTTACCCACAGGACCTTCAACTGGGCCCTCTCCATGGGGGGCAAGGTCCCCGTGGCCGAGGGGCTGGAGCACCCGGACCTGCCGGATGGGACGGGGGAGTTCCTGGACGCCTGGCTCATGCTGGTGGAGAAGATGGTGAACCCCAGCACGGTGCTGGAGTCGCCCCACGCTCTGCCCGCCAAGCTGCCGGGTGGGCAGAACTACCCGCAGTTCAGCGCCCTGCGCTTCCTGGTGGTCACCCAGAAGGTGGGTGCTGAGGCCGGTTGGTACCGTCCGGTGCGACTGCCACAGCCAGGGCCAATGGCTCGCAGAGCGCAGAGACAGTGGGGTGTTCCGGCCCCGTCTCCCCCCCGGCCTATTGCTCAATCTGCAGCATGAGATGGTGCCAGGCTGTATGCCCCAGCTACTGGGGGTGGGCATAGGGGATCCTTGCTGCTGCTGATGGGGTGGGGCCTCCTGCCCCCCGCCCCCACTGCCGTGGGGCCCTATCAGCCCAACCCAAGGAACTGGGAAGAGAGAGCATGTCAGGTCAGATGCTCTGCCTCTTCAGTGAGGGGATATGGGGGAATCCCACTTCTCCCACCAACAGTACTGGCTTGTGGGTGGGGGGGATCATTCCAGTGCTCCTACCAGCAGAGCTGCCACTAACTCCTCTGCCTCCCAGGCGGCCTTCACCTGCATCAAGAACCTGTGGAACCGCAAGCCCCTGAAGGTGTACGGGGGGCGCATGGCAGAGTCCATGCTGGCCATCCTGTGCCACATCCTGCGGGGCGAGCCCCTGATCCGCGAGCGCCTGGGCAAGGAGAAGGAGGGGGCGCGTGGGGAGGAGGAGGCAGGGCAGGAGGAGGGCGGAGCCCGGCGGGAGCCCCAGGTCAACCAGCAGCAGCTGCAGCAGGTAGGGGGTGATGCCGGGGCTGGAAGCCTGAGTTCTCTCTTGGCTCAGGGTGGGGAGTGGTGGGTTGGGAGCCAGGACGCCTGGGTTCTCTCCTGGCTCGAGGAGGGGGAGTGGTGGGTTGGGAGCCAGGACGCCTGGGTTCTCTCCCTCTCGCTGAGGTTCGCCTCCCTCTCCCAGCTGATGGACATGGGTTTCACGCGGGAACACGCCATGGAGGCCCTGCTGAACACCAGCACCATGGAGCAGGCCACCGAATACCTCCTGACCCACCCGCCGCCGCTCATGGGTGGGGTCGTACGGGTAAGCACCCCATGGCCCGGCCCCGGGTCCCCCCTGCCCGGCCCCTCTACCCCGCCCCCCCCTCGCTCCCTCTATGGCCGCCCGGTGCCCACCCCTCAACTGCCCCATGGCTTGTGCTGCAGGACCTGAGCATGTCGGAGGAGGACCAGATGATGCGAGCCATCGCCATGTCACTGGGCCAGGATATCCCCATGGAGCAGCGGGCCGAGTCCCCGGAGGTAAGGGCTGGGATAGCACAGTGTAGGGGGCCTGGCAGTGCTGTGGGCGGGGGTAGATCCGGTGGGGGGGATCTGGCTGCGGCAGGTGGGGGATCCAGTGGCGGGTGGGGGGGATCGGCCGGCCGGGCAGATCTCACCCCGTGCCCCCCACGCCTGGTGCAGGAGGCAGCCTGCCGGAAGGAGGAAGAGGACCGCAAGGCGCGGGAGAAGCAGGAGGAGGAGGAGGCCAAGTGCCTGGAGAAGTTCGAGGACGCGCAGCCGCTGGACCCGGCCGAGCTGCACGGCTTCACGGACGCCATGTTGCCCGGCTGCTCCCAGCTGCTGGACGAGCTGCCGGACACCGTGTACCGCGTCTGCGACCTCATCATGACGGCCATCAAGCGCAACGGCGCCCCCTACCGCGACACCATCCTCAAGCAAGTGGTCAAGCAGGTGAGCACCCCGGGCAGACTGCAGGCAGCTGTCCCAGGCCTGGCACCCATGGGTGGGGTGGGGCTGGGTCACTCAGGGGACCATGGGGCCTGGGCCCCAGCGA
The DNA here is from genome assembly GCF_007399415.2 of Gopherus evgoodei. NCBI lineage: Eukaryota > Metazoa > Chordata > Testudines > Testudinidae > Gopherus > Gopherus evgoodei. The sequence goes on along the minus strand of NW_022060078.1, from coordinate 915,889 downwards.
CTGACGCTTGCCTGTCTCCCCTCCCTGCCCAGGTGTGGGAAGCGGCCGACGTGCTCATCAAGGCAGCCCTGCCCCTCACCACCAGCGACACCAAGACGGTCTCGGAGTGGATCAGCCAGATGGCCACACTGCCCCAGGCTGCCAACCTGGCCACCCGCATCCTGCTGCTCACCCTGCTCTTCGAGGTGAGGCGACCGGGCCGGGGGAGAACCCAAGAGTCCTGGCTCCCAGCCTCTCCCTGCTCTAACCACTAGACCCCACTGCCCTCCCAGAGCCGGGGAGAGAGCCCAGGAGTCCTGGCTCCCAGCCTCTCCCTGCTCTAACCACTAGACACCACTGCCCTCCCAGAGCCGGGGAGAGAACCCAGGAGTCCTGGCTCCCAGCCCCCCCTTTCCTACATGCCTGACTCCCGAGTAGGGGAGGTGTCTCCACTCATCCAGGGCTGACCCCGTGGCCTCCAGCCACCTCAGAATGAGCCCCTGGGCTCTGGTCCTCCGGCTCTTCCCCCCCCCCCATGCTCTGCCCAGCAGACCCCACTGACCCCGGCTCCCTTTGCGCGGCCAGCCTGGCTGGTGCATTACCCTCTGCGCAGGAAGCCTGTGGGGTAGCACAGCCCAGCGCCAACTGCCCTCTTTCTGGGGCCTGGTGTCCGGGGGCTGGTTTGTCGTCGCTTCGGGGGCAGCTCGGCCCGTCCTGTGCAGCTGGGGAACACTCCTCAGTGCCTGCGGTGCAAAATAGCGGGGAAACTGAGGCACACTTGGGCTTCCTAAATTGAGCACAGACCATTCAAAGTGGGGCTTGTCCCCTCCAGCAGGGGGTGATGCTGTCCTGGGGGGGCGGGGCTTCTCTGGTGGCTCCGCCCCACATCTCGTTCCCCCTGCAGGAGCTGAAGCTGCCGTGTGCCCGTGTGGTGGAGTCGAGCGGTGTCCTTGACGTGCTGATCAAACTGCTGGAGGTGGTGCAGCCCTGCCTGCAGGCCGCCAAGGAGCAGAAGGAGGTGCAGACCCCCAAGTAAGGGCCCAGGGGATGCCCTCAGCCGCCCCACATCTGGGGTGAACAGGGGATGGGGTCCCTGGGGGACTGACCTGGGCTGTTGCTTAGACCCTGTGAAAGCACACCCCCTAGGCGACAGGCCCCATTCCCCACCCCCCCGAGCCAGCCAGGCCCTGCCCTGGGGCCGGATGGGAGCCGGCGCCTCCTAGAGGGGACAGGCCCTGTGCCCCATTCCCCACCCCCTGAGCCAGCCAGTCCCTGCCCTGGGGCCGGATGGGAGCCAGCACCCCCCAGAGGGGACAGGCCCTGTGCCCCATTCCCAGCCCCCCTGAGCCAGCCAGTCCCTGCCCTGGGGCCGGATGGGAGCCAGTGCCCCCTAGAGGGGAAAGGCGCCTGCCCCATCCCCTGCCCCCCCGAGCCAGCCAGTCCCTGCCCTGGGGCCGGATGGGAGCCGGCGCCTCCTAGAGGGGACAGGCCCTGTGCCCCATTCCCCACCCCCCGAGCCAGCCAGTCCCTGCCCTGGGGCCGGATGGGAGTCAGCACCCCCTAGAGGGGACAGGCCCCGTGCCCCATTCCCCACCCCCCGAGCCAGCCAGGCCCTGCCCTGGGGCCGGATGGGAGTCAGCACCCCCTAGAGGGGACAGGCCCTGTGCCCCATTCCCCACCCCCTGAGCCAGCCAGTCCCTGCCCTGGGGCCGGATGGGAGTCAGCACCCCCTAGAGGGGACAGGCCCCGTGCCCCATTCCCCACCCCCCGAGCCAGCCAGGCCCTGCCCTGGGGCCGAATGGGAGCCGGCGCCTCCTAGAGGGGACAGGCCCTGTGCCCCATTCCCCACCCCCTGAGCCAGCCAGTCCCTGCCCTGGGGCCGGATGGGAGCCGGTGCCCCCTAGAGGGGACAGGCCCTGTGCCCCATTCCCCACCCCCTGAGCCAGCCAGTCCCTGCCCTGGGGCCGGATGGGAGTCAGCACCCCCTAGAGGGGACAGGCCCCTGCCTCATTCCCTCCTCCCCCTCCCCCGGCCCCGAGCCAGCCAGTCGCCACCTTGGGGCCTTGGGGGAGCCGGTGCCCCCTAGACGGGACAGGCCCCGTGCCCCATTCCCCACCCCCTGAGCCAGCCAGTCCCTGCCCTGGGGCCAAATGGGAGCCGGCGCCTCCTAGAGGGGACAGGCCCTGTGCCCCATTCCCCACCCCCTGAGCCAGCCAGTCCCTGCCCTGGGGCCGGATGGGAGTCAGCACCCCCTAGAGGGGACAGGCCCCTGCCTCATTCCCTCCTCCCCCTCCCCCGGCCCCGAGCCAGCCAGTCGCCACCTTGGGGGAGCCGGTGCCCCCTAGAGGGGACAGGCCCCGTGCCCCATTCCCCACCCCCTGAGCCAGCCAGTCCCTGCCCTGGGGCCGGATGGGAGTCAGCACCCCCTAGAGGGGACAGGCCCCTGCCTCATTCCCTCCTCCCCCTCCCCCGGCCCCGAGCCAGCCAGTCGCCGCCTTGGGGCCTTGGGGGAGCCGGTGCCCCCTAGACGGGACAGGCCCTGTGCCCCATTCCCCACCCCCTGAGCCAGCCAGTCCCTGCCCTGGGGCCGGATGGGAGCCGGCGCCTCCTAGAGGGGACAGGCCCCGTGCCCCATTCCCCACCCCCTGAGCCAGCCAGTCCCTGCCCTGGGGCCGGATGGGAGCCGGCGCCTCCTAGAGGGGACAGGCCCTGTGCCCCATTCCCCACCCCCCGAGCCAGCCAGTCCCTGCCCTGGGGCCGGATGGGAGCCGGCGCCTCCTAGAGGGGACAGGCCCTGTGCCCCATTCCCCACCCCCTGAGCCAGCCAGTCCCTGCCCTGGGGCCGGATGGGAGTCAGCACCCCCTAGAGGGGACAGGCCCTGTGCCCCATTCCCCACCCCCTGAGCCAGCCAGTCGCTGCCCTGGGGCCGGATGGGAGTCAGCACCCCCTAGAGGGGACAGGCCCCTGCCTCATTCCCTCCTCCCCCTCACCCGGCCCCGAGCCAGCCAGTCGCCACCTTGGGGGAGCCGGTGCCCCCTAGACGGGACAGGCCCCGTGCCCCATTCCCCACCCCCTGAGCCAGCCAGTCCCTGCCCTGGGGCCGATGGGAGCCGGTACCCCATAGATGGGAGAGGCTCTGTGCCCCATTCCCCACCCCCTGAGCCAGCCAGTCCCCGCCCTGGGGCTGGATGGGAGCCGGCGCCTCCTAGAGGGGACAGGCCCCGTGCCCCATTCCCCACCCCGTGAGCCAGCCAGTCCCTGCCCTGGGGCCGGATGGGAGCCGGCGCCTCCTAGAGGGGACAGGCCCTGTGCCCCATTCCCCACCCCCTGAGCCAGCCAGTCCCCGCCCTGGGGCCGGATGGGAGCCGGTGCCCCCTAGACGGGACAGGCCCCGTGCCCCATTCCCCACCCCCTGACCCAGCCAGTCCCTGCCCTGGGGCCGGATGGGAGCCGGCGCCTCCTAGAGGGGACAGGCCCCGTGCCCCATTCCCCACCCCGTGAGCCAGCCAGTCGCTGCCCTGGGGCCGGATGGGAGTCAGCACCCCCTAGAGGGGACAGGCCCCTGCCTCATTCCCTCCTCCCCCTCCCCCGGCCCCAAGCCAGCCAGTCGCCGCCTTGGGGCCTTGGGGGAGCCGGTGCCCCCTAGACGGGACAGGCCCCGTGCCCCATTCCCCACCCCCTGAGCCAGCCAGTCCCTGCCCTGGGGCTGGATGGGAGCCGGCACCCCCTAGATGGGACAGGCCCCGTGCCCCATTCCCCACCCCGTGAGCCAGCCAGTCCCTGCCCTGGGGCCGGATGGGAGCTGGCACCCCCCCAGAGGGGAAGAGCCCCGACCCCGTCATTGTTCTGTGGGACTGACTGCCCTTCCCTCCCTGCCCCAGGTGGATCACGCCAGTGCTGCTGCTCATTGACTTCTACGAGAAGACGGCCATCTCGTCCAAGAGACGAGCCCAGATGAACAAGGTACCGGCCTTGCGAGGCCTCGTCAGCCTGTCCAGGGGGATCTGTGCCCCCGTCACCTCCCGCTCCGCTCGGCCGCCGGGCAAGGAGAGTCCCCAGTTGGAAAGGCCGAGGGATCGAGGGGGATCCGGGTGGCAAGGGGAGAGCAGGTCAGGGGAGCTGGGGATCCGGAGGTAGTGGGTGGGGGTATCCGGGCAGGGCGGGGAGCGCAGGCTGAGAGTGGCGGGGGATCCGGGCGCGGAGCAGGGGGTGGCTGGTGGTGGGGAGAGCAGGTCAGGGGAGCTGGGGATCCGGAGGTAGTGGGTGGGGGTATCCGGGCAGGGCGGGGAGCGCAGGCTGAGAGTGGCGGGGGATCCGGGCGCGGAGCAGGGGTGGCTGGTGGTGGGGAGAGCCGGCCAGGGGAGCTGGGGATCCGGGTGGTGGGGGAGCGCAGGCCGGGAGTGGGGGTGGCTGGTGGTGGGGAGAGCCGGCCAGGGGAGCTGGGGATCCGGGTGGTGGGGGAGCGCAGGTAGGGGGTGGGGGTATCTGGGCGGGGAGCGCAGGCTGGGAGTGGGAGGGGATCCGGGCAGGGAGGGACTGGGAGCGCAGGCTGGAAGTGGGGCTGGCTGATGGTGGGGAGAGCCGGCCAGGGGAGCTGGGGATCCGGGTGGTGGGGGAGCGCAGGCCGGGAGTGGGGGTGGCTGGTGGTGGGGAGAGCCGGCCAGGGGAGCTGGGGATCCGGGTGGTGGGGGAGCGCAGGCCGGGAGTGGGGCTGGCTGGTGGTGGGGAGAGCCGGCCAGGGGAGCTGGGGATCCGGGTGGTGGGGGAGTGCAGGCCGGGAGTGGGGGTGGCTGGTGGTGGGGATCCGGGTGGTGGGGAGCGCAGGCCGGGAGTGGGGCTGGCTGGTGGTGGGGAGAGCCGGCCAGGGGAGCGGCTGGGGAGAGCTGGCCTGGAGGGGGAGCGGGGAAGGGCCCCCGCAACAGGAGAGGCAGGGCCCGGGCCCCCCACAGTCCTCTGGGTTCTCTGCCCCCCAGTATCTCCAGGCCAACGGGAACAACTGGCGCTGGTTTGACGACCGCTCCGGCCGCTGGTGCAGCTACAGCGCCAGCAACAACAGCACCATCGACACGGCCTGGAAGGCGGGCGAGACCAGCGTGCGCTTCACCGCCGGCCGTCGGCGCTACACGGTGCAGTTCACCACCATGGTGCAGGTACGGAGCCGAGCTCCCGGGGGCGGGGGCAGCCCGGTCGCCCCGAGCAGGCGCTGACCCCCCCCTTCCCCTGCCAGGTGAATGAGGAGACAGGCAATCGGCGCCCGGTGATGCTGACGCTGCTGCGGGTGCCCCGGCTCGGGAAGGGAGCCAAGGAGGGCAATGGGCAGGAGGTGGAGAAGACCCTGGAGGAGGCCAAAGAAACAGAGGGCAAAGCCAAGGAGGAGAAAGCAAATGGTACGTGGCTCGGGCTGGCGGGGGGCTGCAGGCCGAGTGAGGGGAGGCCAGGGCTGGGCTGGTATGGGGCGCGCTATGGGTCGGGAGTGAGGGGCACCGGGGGGGCGGCTGCGGGTCGGGAGTGAGGGGCACGGGGGCGCGGCTGCGGGTTGGGAGTGAGGGGCAGCTGCTATCCCCAATGTGCTCTGCCCCCCCCAGAGGCCCCAGTGCCCGCGGAGCCCCTGCCCCCCGAGAAGGAGGCAGCCCCCGAGGAGCCGAAGGCGGCCGAGATCCTGATCGAGGGGCTGACGGAGGAGATGGTGACGGTGCTGATCCGGGCCTGCGTGAGCATGCTGGGGGTGCCAGTGGACCCCGACACGCTGCACGCCACCCTGCGCCTCTGCCTGCGCCTGACACGCCACCACAAGTACGCCCTGATGTTCGCCGAGCTCCGCAGCACCCGTGTGATCCTCAGCCTGACCCAGAGCTCCGGCTTCAACGGCTTCACGCCCCTCGTCACCCTGCTCTTCCGGCACGTCATCGAGGAGCCCTGCACCCTGCGCCACACCATGGAGAAGGTGGGTGCCACCGGCCTCGCCCCGGGAGATGGTGGGTGCTTCCGGGCCGGGTTCCTAGGCTGTGGATGGTGGGTGCCCTTGGCCTCGCCCCTGTGACTCCGTGGGCCCTTGGTGCACACCGGGGAGAAGGTGGGTGCCACCGGCCTCGCCCCGGGAGATGGTGGATGCTTCCGGGCCGGGTTCCTAGGCTGTGGATGGTGGGTGCCGCTGGCCTCACCCCTGTGACTCCGTGGGCCCTTGGTGCACACCGGGGAGAAGGTGGGTGCCACCGGCCTCGCCCCAGGAGATGGTGGGTGCTTCCGGGCCGGGTTCCTAGGCTGTGGATGGTGGGTGCCCCTGGCCTCACCCCTGTGACTCCGTGGGCCCTTGGTGCACACCGGGGGGAAGGTGGGTGCCACCGGCCTCGCCCCGGGAGATGGTGGGTGTTTCCGGGCCGGGTTCCTAGGCTGTGGATGGTGGGTGCCCTTGGCCTCGCCCCTGTGACTCCGTGGGCCCTTGGTGCACACCGGGGAGAAGGTGGGTGCCACCGGCCTCGCCCCGGGAGATGGTGGGTGCTTCCGGGCCGGGTTCCTAGGCTGTGGATGGTGGGTGCCCCTGGCCTCGCCCCTGTGACTCCGTGGGCCCTTGGTACACACCGGGGAGAAGGTGGGTGCCACCGGCCTCGCCCCGGGAGATGGTGGGTGCTTCCGGGCCGGGTTCCTAGGCTGTGGATGGTGGGTGCCCCTGGCCTCACCCCTGTGACTCCGTGGGCCCTTGGTGCACACCGGGGGGAAGGTGGGTGCCACCGGCCTCGCCCCGGGAGATGGTGGGTGCTTCCGGGCCGGGTTCCTAGGCTGTGGATGGTGGGTGCCCTTGGCCTCGCCCCTGTGACTCCGTGGGCCCTTGGTGCACACCGGGGAGAAGGTGGGTGCTGCTGGGCGCCGCCTCCCTCCCCGTTGCATTGTGGCCTGCTCCTCCCCACAGGTTGTGCGCTCGGCGGCCACGAGCGGCGCGGGCAGCACCACCTCCGGGGTGGTGTCGGGCAGCCTGGGCTCCCGCGAGATCAACTACATCCTGCGCGTGCTGGGCCCAGCCGCTTGCCGCAACCCCGAGATCTTCACCGAGGTGGCCAACGGCTGCATCCGCATCGCCCTGCCCGCCCCCCGCGGCTCGGGGACCGGTAAGTGGGGCACAGAGACCCCCTGGCTCCCCCTGCCCAGACCAGGCAGGTCTGGGAGCCAGGACGCCTGGGTTCTCTCCCTGGCTCTGGATGGGGAGTGGAGTGGGTTCACTGGGTGAGAGGCCGGACTCCTGGGTTCTATTTTGCTTCCCTTTCTCTCCCCTTGGGAGCATCGGACGACGAGTTCGAGAACCTGCGGATTAAGGGCCCCAATGCGGTGCAACTGGTGAAGACGACGCCAGTGAAGCCATCCGCCCTGCCCGTCATCCCCGACCCCATCAAGGAGGTGATCTATGACATGCTGAATGCGCTGGCCGCCTACCACGCCCCCGACGAAGGTAACTCACCACCCCCACCCCCACCCCCTAGAGCCCCCAGGCTCCCTGTGCACCACCGGAGCCGCGTCTCACCTGCCCCCCCTCTCCACAGCTGAGAAGAGCGAGGCCAAGCCGGGCTCGGCCAGCCAGGAGGTGAGCCAGCTGCTGTCGGACGTGGGCGACGACGTGTACCAGCAGTACCGCTCCCTCACCCGCCAAGGCAGTGACTTCGACTCGCAGAGCGGCTTCGCCATCACCGTGAGTCCGGCCATGCCGGGGCGGGGCAGGGAGCTGGGGGATGGGGGGGGGCGACGACATACGCCAGCAGTACCGCTCCCTCACCCGCCAAGGCAGTGACTTCGACTCGCAGAGCGGCTTCGCCATCACCGTGAGTCCGGCCATGCCGGGGCGGGGCGGGGAGCTGGGGCGGGGGGGCGATGACGTGTACCAGCAGTACCGCTCCCTCACCCGCCAAGGCAGTGACTTCGACTCGCAGAGCGGCTTCGCCATCACCGTGAGTCCGGCCGCGCCGGGGCGGGGCAGGGAGCCGGGGGGGGCGCCCCACACTGAGGGGACTTGGTGCTGACCGACCCTCTCCTTTCCCAGGCCCAGGTGTTTGGCGCAGACGGAGCAGCCGCCGAGACACCGCCATCTGGGACCCCCCAGGGAGAAGGTAAGAGTGACTCCCTGGGCTAGGGGACCCCCTGTGTACCAGTACTGCCAGGGGTCCCCAGGATCCCTCCCCCAGCCAGGGTGGGGCACCCCTGGGTACCCCCCTCTGCTGCCCCCAACAGCCGGCACAGGGCACACACAGGGACCCCCTCGGCTGTTCCCCAGTAGCTGGCGCAGGACACCTTTGGGCATCTGCTGGCACCGGGTTCCCAGGGGACCCCATTCTGTGCACCCCACACCTAACCCATCTCCCCCCGCCCGCAGCCTCTACCCCTGAGGAGTCGCGGGAGGGCCGGAAGGACAAGGAGGGAGACAAGGCGACGGAGGAGGGCAAGCAGAAGGCCAAGGGCAGCAAGCCGCTCATGCCCACCTCCACCATCCTGCGCCTGCTGGCCGAGCTGGTGCGCTCCTATGTGGGCATCGCCGCGCTCATCGCCAACTACAGCTACACCGTGGGCCAGTCCGAGCTCATCAAGGAGGTGAGGGGCAGCCTGGACCCCTGGGTTCTCTGCCTGGCTCTGGGAGGGGAGTGAGGGCTGGTGGTTAGAGCAGGGGGCTGGCAGCCTGGACCCCTGGGTTCTCTGCCTGGCTCTGGGAGGGGAGTGAGGGCTGGTGGTTAGAGCAGGGGGCTGGCAGCCTGGACCCCTGGGTTCTCTGCCTGGCTCTGGGAGGGGAGTGGGGGCGGGTGGGTTAGAGCAGGGGGCTGGGACACAGGACCCCTGGGTTCTCTGCCTGGCTCTGGGAGGGGAGTGAGGGCTGGTGGTTAGAGCAGGGGGCTAGGAGCCAGGACTCCTGGGTTCTCTGCCTGGCTCTGGGAGGGGAGTGGGGGCTGGTGGGTTAGAGCAGTGGGGGCTGGGAGCCAGGACTCCTGGGTTCTCTGCCTGGCTCTGGGAGGGGAGTGGGGGCTGGTGGGTTAGAACAGGGGGGCTGGGAGCCTGGACCCCTGGGTTCTCTGCCTGGCTCTGGGAGGGGAGTGGGGGCTGGTGTGTTAGAACAGGGGGGGCTGGGAGCCAGGACTCCTGGGTTCTCTGCCTGGCTCTGGGAGGGGAGTGGGGGCTGGTGGGTTAGAACAGGGGGCTGGCAGCCTGGACCCCTGGGTTCTCTGCCTGGCTCTGGGAGGGGAGTGGGGGCTGGTGGGTTAGAACAGGGGGCTGGCAGCCTGGACCCCTGGGTTCTCTGCCTGGCTCTGGGAGGGGAGTGGGGGCGGGTGGGTTAGAGCAGGGGGGGCTGGGAGCCAGGACTCCTGGGTTCTCCCCTGGCTCTGGGAGGGGAGTGGGGGCAGGTGGGTTAGAGCTAGGAGAGGGTGGGATTCTGGGGCATGGCATGGGGACCCACTCACCCCTCCCCATGTCCCGGCAGGACTGCAGTGTGTTGGCCTTTGTCCTGGACCATCTGCTGCCCCACACCCAGAATGCAGAAGACAAGGACACCCCCGCGCTGGCCCGTCTCTTCCTCGCCAGCCTGGCTGCAGCAGGCAGCGGCACGGATGCCCAGGTGGCGCTGGTGAACGAGGTGAAGGCTGCATTGAGCCGGGCATTGGCCATGGCAGAGAGCACGGAGAAACATGCCAGGTGACTGGGGGCTGGCAGCCCTGGGGTCACTGCCTGGCTTTGGGCGGAGGGTGGGGGTCAGGAATCAGGGCTCCAGGACCTGGTAAAGGCCGTGGCTCCCGGGATGACACAGTGGCTCCCAAATCCCCTCTTCAGGTTTCTAGCCCTGGTGGTTGGGGAGAAAATCTTAAAAAGACGACGCTGCCGGAGTGTGCCGAGAGCCTGAACCAGTCGCTTGGGGGTGGGGAGGATGCAGCTCCAAGGGGTGTCAAGTCCCATGTTGGGAGCTCTGGGCGATTGGTGCTTTGCCAGCAGCAACCCACTGAGGGGCAGGGGTCCATGTGGCAGGAGAACAGTCCCGCCGTGGCTGTTGGGAAGAATATATCAGGGTATCCCACCGCTCTCACCAGCACCTCTCTGGGGGTGATCTCCCAGTGCAGACACCGGTGCCTGTCTGGGTGTGTGAGGGGGTCCCACAGTAGGGTGGCGCGGCGCTGATTCCTCCTCTCCCTCCCCAGGCTGCAGGCCGTGATGTGCATCATCAGCACCATCATGGAGTCCTGCCCCTCCACCTCCAGCTTCTACAGCAGCGCAGCCGCCAAGACGCAGCACAATGGCATGAACAACATCATCCGCCTCTTCCTCAAGAAGGGGCTGGTCAGTGACCTGGCGCGGGTCCCCCACAGCCTCGACCTCTCCAGGTGCGCCTGGGGCTCGGCGCCAGGATGCCTGGGTTCTCTCCGCAGCTCTGGGAGCGGGGTGGGGGCTGGTGGTTAGAGCAGGGGGGCTGGGAGCCAGGACTGCTGGGTTCTCTCTGCCGCTCTGGGAGGGGAGCAGGGGCTGGTGGTTAGAGCAGGAGGGCTGGGAGCCAGGACTCCTGGGTTCTCTCCACGGCTCTGGGAGCGGGGTGGGGGCTGGTGGTTAGAGCAGGGGGGCTGGGAGCCAGGACTGCTGGGTTCTCTCCGCAGCTCTGAGAGGGGAGCAGGGACTGGTGGTTAGAGCAGGAGGGCTGGGAGCCAGGACTCCTGGGTTCTCTCCGCGGCTCTGGGAGCGGGGTGGGGGCTGGTGGTTAGAGCAGGGGGGCTGGGAGCCAGGACTCCTGGGTTCTCTCTGGCTCTGGGAGGGGAGTGGGGGCTGATGGGGACTCTGCCCTGCAGCCCCAACATGGCCAACACAGTGAACGCGGCGCTGAAGCCCCTGGAGACGCTGTCGCGCATCGTCAACCAGCCCAGCAGCCTCTTTGGCAGCAAGAGCACGGCCAGCAAGAGCAAAGCAGAGGGCGAGGCACAGGGCGCTGCCCGCGACGCCAACAGCAACCAGCAGGACGTGGGTACGTGGGGCCAGGATCCCTCACCCACAGCCTGACAGCCCCCGCTGCCGCGCTCCGTCCTCTCGCCCGCAACCTGCTGCCGTCCCCCGGCCTGCTGCCTCCCACCGCCCGTCTCCCCTGCTGCCGGGATCCCTCCCCTCACCCGCAGCCTGTGTCCCCCGGCCTGGTGCCTCGCACCGCCCGTCTCCCCCACTGCCGGGATCCCTCCCCTTGCCCACAGCCTGTCGCCCGGCCCGCTGCCTCGCACCGCCCATCTCCCCCGCTGCCGGGATCCCTCCCCTCGCCCGCAGCCTGTGTCCCCCGGCCTGGTGCCTCGCACCGCCCGTCTCCCCCACTGCCGGGATCCGTCCTCTCGCCCGCAGCCTGTGTCCCCCGGCCTGGTGCCTCGCACCACCCGTCTCCCCCACTGCCGGGATCCGTCCTCTCGCCCGCAGCCTGTGTCCCCCGGCCTGCTGCCACCTGTCTCCCCCGCTGCCGGGATCCCTCCCCTCGCCCGCAGCCTGTGTCTCCCGGCCTGCTGCCTCGCACCGCCGGGATCCCTCCTCTCGCCCGCAGCCTGTGTCCCCCGGCCCGCTGCCTCGCACCGCCGGGATCCCCCGCTGCCGGGATCCCTCCTCTCGCCCGCAGCCTGTGTCCCCCGGCCTGCTGCCGCCCGTCTCCCCCGCTGCCGGGATCCCTCCTTTCGCCCGCAGCCTGTGTCTCCCGGCCTGCTGCCTCGCACCGCCGGGATCCCTCCTCTCGCCCGCAGCCTGTGTCCCCCGGCCTGCTGCCGCCCGTCTCCCCCACTGCCGGGATCCCTCCTCTCGCCCGCAGCCTGTGTCCCCCGGCCTGCTGCCTCGCACCGCCGGGATCCCCCGCTGCCGGGATCCCTCCTTTCGCCCGCAGCCTGTGTCTCCCGGCCTGCTGCCTCGCACCGCCGGGATCCCTCCTCTCGCCCGCAGCCTGTGTCCCCCGGCCTGGTGCCTCGCACCGCCCGTCTCCCCCGCTGCCGGGATCCCTCCTCTCACCCGCAGCCTGTGTCCCCCGGCCTGCTGCCACCTGTCTCCCCCGCTGCCGGGATCCCTCCTCTCACCCGCAGCCTGTGTCTCCCGGCCTGCTGCCTCGCACCGCCCGTCTCCCCTGCTGCCGGGATCCCTCCTCTCGCCTGCAGCCTGTGTCCCCCGGCCTGCTGCCTCGCACCGCCGGGATCCCTCCTCTCGCCCGCAGCCTGTGTCTCCTGGCCTGCTGCCTCGCACCGCCGGGATCCCTCTCTCGCCCGCAGCCTGTGTCCCCCCGGCCTGCTGCCTCGCACCGCCCGTCTCCCCCGCTGCCGGGATCCCTCCTCTCACCCGCAGCCTGTGTCCCCCGGCCTGCTGCCACCTGTCTCCCCCGCTGCCGGGATCCCTCCCCTCGCCCGCAGCCTGTGTCTCCCGGCCTGCTGCCTCGCACCGCCGGGATCCCTCCTCTCGCCCGCAGCCTGTGTCCCCCGGCCTGCTGCCGCCCGTCTCCCCCGCTGCCGGGATCCCTCCTCTCACCCGCAGCCTGTGTCCCCCGGCCTGCTGCCTCGCACCAGCCATCTACCCCGCTGCCGGGATCCCTCCCCTCGCCCGCAGCCTGTGTCCCCCGGCCTGGTGCCTCGCACCGCCCGTCTCCCCCGCTGCCGGGATCCCTCCTCTCACCCGCAGCCTGTGTCCCCCGGCCTGCTGCCTCGCACCGCCGGGATCCCTCCTCTCGCCCTCAGCCTGTGTCTCCCGGCCTGCTGCCTCGCACCGCCCGTCTCCCCCGCTGCCGGGATCCCTCCTCTCGCCCGCAGCCTGTGTCTCCCGGCCTGCTGCCGCCCGTCTCCCCCGCTGCCGGGATCCCTCCTCTCGCCCTCAGCCTGTGTCTCCCGGCCTGCTGCCTCCCACCGCCCGTCTCCCCCGCTGCCGGGATCCCTCCTCTCGCCCGCAGCCTGTGTCTCCCGGCCTGCTGCCTCGCACCGCCGGGATCCCTCCTCTCGCCCGCAGCCTGTGTCCCCCGGCCTGCTGCCTCGCACCGCCGGGATCCCTCCTCTCGCCCGCAGCCTGTGTCCCCCGGCCTGCTGCCTCGCACCGCCGGGATCCCTCCTCTCGCCCGCAGCCTGTGTCCCCCGGCCTGCTGCCTCGCACCGCCGGGATCCCTCCCCTCGCCCGCAGCCTGTGTCCCCCAGCCTGCTGCCGCCCGTCTCCCCTGCTGCCAGGCTCCCTCTCCTCCCCTTGCCCGCAGCCTGTGTTCCCCCACCCCCAGCCTGCTGCCACCCACCTCCCCTGCTGTTGGGATCCCTCCCCTCACCCACAGCCTGTGCATCCCCGGCCTGCTGCCACCCGCCTCCCCCGCTGCCAGGTTCCCTCTCCGATTTCCCCCCTGCTGCCCCCTTGCCTGCACCCCGGAAGTTCCCCATCAGCGGGCCGTCTCCTGATCACTCTGTTCCCCCAGGGGAGCCGGGTGAGGCAGGTGCCCAGGAGGACCACGACGCGGGCCAGGCGGAGGTGGCGGATGGCGACATCATGGACGGGGAGGCGGAGGGCGACGCAGTGGTGATCACTGGGCAGCCCGAGGTGCTCAGCACTCAGGAGATGCAGGTGAGGGGCCGGCCAGGGAGCTGGGGGGGCCAGGATGGGGAATCGCAACCGGCCTGGCCCCCACCCACCACCCCGCTGCCCCCGCAGGTGGAGAACGAGCTGGAGGACCTGATAGACGAGCTGCTGGAACGGGATGGCGGCCCCGGGAATAGCACCATCATCGGTGAGGGAGAGGACTGGGGGGCAGGCACCGAGGGCGTGTGCTGGGTCTTAGGGGGTGGGGGGGGACTACTGGGGCACAGCCTAGGGGAGGGGGCTGGGGGCGAAGCAGGACCTGGCAGGTTACATGCTGCTCTGGGAGCCAGGACTCCTGGGTTCTTTCCCTGGCTCTGGGAGGGGAGTGAGGGCTAGTGGTTGGAGTGGGCGGGGCTGGGAGCCAGGACTCCTGGGTTCCCTCCGTAGCTCTGGGAGGGGAGTGGGGGCAGGACCTGTGCTCTGGTATGGTGGGGGGACAGAAGGCCCATGTTGAGGGGGATCTTGGTCAGGAGCCTGCGGGGGATGGGGCGAACTCACTTGCCGTCACCCCCCTTCCCTGCCTCGCCCCTGTGGCCCTGGAGCCAGGCCTGTGCGTGTGGCTGCCTGCGGGGGCCCCGCTCACCCCATCTCTCCCCCACAGTGAGCCGCAGTGGGGAGGACGATGCCCCAGAGGACGTGCTGATGGACGAGGCCCCCTCCAACCTGAGCCAGGGCTCCACACTCCAGGCCAACCGGGAAGGTAAAGGTTAACCTGGGACACTGCCCCCAGTGGCCAGGGTGGGGCGCTGCAGGGGAGACCTGAAGCTGAGCCCTGCAGCTGGAAAGACATTGGATGTGTGTGCGGAGAGAAGCCCGGACGCCTGGGTTCTCTCCCGGCTCTGGGAGGGCAGTGGGGGCTGCTGGTTAGCGCTGATGAGGCTGGGAGTCAGGACTCCTGGGTTCTCTCCCGGCTCTGGGAGGGGAGGGGGGCTGGTGGGTCGGAGCAGGGGGGCTGGGAGCCTGGACTCCTAGGTTCTCCCCGGCTCTGGGAGGGGAGTGGGGGCTGGTGAAGGGCAGGGCTGACCCGTGGCCCCCCTGTACTGTCCCCAGACTCGATGAACATCCTGGACCCCGAAGACGAGGAGGAGCACACACAGGAGGAAGACAGCAGCGGCAGTAATGAGGATGAGGATGACAGTCAGGATGAGGAGGAGGAGGAAGAGGAGGAAGACGAAGATGATCAAGTGAGGCGGGGGCCAGCAGCTGGCATCACCCCTGACTCTGAGAGGGGAGTGGGGTCTAGTGGTTATAGGCAGGACTCCTGGGTTCTTTCATAGCCTCGATCTCTGCAGGTGCGCCCGGGGGTTGGAGAAGGGGGCTGGGTACCAGGATGCCTGGGTTCTCTCCCTGGTTCTCAGGGGGGCTAATGGGTAGAGCAGGGGGCTGGGAGCCAGGATGCCTGGGTCCTCTCCCAGCTCTGAGGGGGAGGGCAGTGGGGGCTGGACTGGGCTCCAGGACTCCAGGGTCCTCTTCCGGCTCTGGGAGGGGAGTGGGGGCTAGTGGTTAGAGCAGGGGGAGCTGGGCTCCAGGATTCCAGGGTCCTCTCCCGGCTCTGGGAGGGGAGTGGGGGCTGGGCTCCAGGACTGGGGCACTCTCCCGGCTCTGGGAGGGGAGTGGGCTCCAGGACTCTGGGGTCCTCTCCCGGCTCTGGGAGGGGAGTGGGCTCCAGGACTCTGGGGTCCTCTCCCGGCTCTGGGAGGGGAGTGGGGGCTGGGCTCCAGGACTGGGGTCCTCTCCCGGCTCTGGGAGGGGAGTGGGCTCCAGGACTCCGGGGTCCTCTCCCGGCTGGGATGGGGGCGGGCGGGCTCTGGGGGCCGGCTGTGAGCGGGCTGTGTGCCGGCAGGACGATGAGGAGGGCGAGGAGGGGGAGGAGGAGGAGGAGGACGACGACGGCTCGGAGATGGAGCTGGACGAGGATTACCCCGACATGAACGCCTCGCCTCTGGTGCGCTTCGAGCGCTTCGACCGCGAGGACGACCTCATCATCGAATTCGACAACATGTTCTCCAGCGCCAGTAAGGGGAGCGGGGGGGTCCCCAGGTGGTCAGGGCTGGGTGGGGCCGGGCCCCAAGTTCTCAGCCCTGGAGCGTGAGGCCAATCCCTGCCAACCCCCGAGCCCCATGGTGCTCTCCAGGGGCTCTCTGTGGCCCTGGGCTAGCCTGGCCTGGATAGGGCTAGCCCAGGGAGCTGCTAACCTCTCTCCTCCTCCCCCCCCAGCGGATATCCCCCCCTCCCCAGGAAACATCCCGGCCACCCACCCGCTCATGGTGCGGCACGCGGACCACGGCTCCCTGACACTCGGCAGCGGCTCCTCCACCACCCGCCTGGCCCAGGGCATAGGGCGGAGCCAGCGGACGCTGCGCCAGCTGACGGCCAACACAGGCCACACCATCCATGTGCACTACCCCGGCACGCGGCAGCCCAACCCCCCGCTCATCCTGCAGAGGTGAGACACGCTAGCTCCCGCCTGGCTGGGGACCCAGCCGCCCTCCCTGTGTGCTGTTGTGTGCGGCTGTTCCCCACCTACTCCGCCCCAGAGGTGGCCGCATTTCGGTGCCAGGGAAGTACCCTGACGGCACCCCCTCCCCTCAGGTTGCTGGGTCCCTCGGCCGCAGCCGACATCCTCCAGCTAAGTAGCAGCCTCCCGCTGCAGAGCCGGGGCCGCGCCCGCCTCCTGGTGGGGAACGACGACGTCCACATCATCGCCCGCTCCGACGACGAGCTGCTGGATGACTTCTTCCATGACCAGAGCACAGCCACCAGCCAAGCAGGCGAGTGCTGGGGGCCTGGCCCTTGAGGGGTCTCTGGCTCTGAGCCAGCCTCCTTACCCTCCCTCTTCCCTCCACAGGGACCCTCTCCAGCATCCCCACCGCCCTGACGCGCTGGACTGAGGAGTGCAAGGTGCTGGACGCAGAGAGCATGCACGACTGCGTCTCAGGTGAGCCTTGTGGCCTTCACCCCCACCCCGCCTGCCGGCCCAGCCCCCTGACTCCCGCTCTGCTCCCCCCGCAGTGGTGAAGGTTCCCATCGTTAACCACCTGGAGGCGCTGCGGGACGAGGAGCTGGAGGAGCGCCGGGAGAAGCGCCGCAAGCAGCTGGCCGAGGAGGAGGCCAAAGCCACGGACAAAGCCAAGGAGGAGAAGGACGGGAAGGAGCAGAGTGCCCAGGTGGGGAGCTGCCACTGAGCTCACCTGGCCTTTGAAGGCTTACAGGGCTGGTGGGGAACTAGTCACACCCCTCCCGAGCCCTGCCCTTCCCCCATGGCTGGTGGGGCCCAGGGCTCAGACCCCTCAGACTCATTGGATCCACGGCGATGGCTGGAGAGCAGAGCTAACCTGCGGCTGGGTGGCAGCCAGCGCCCCCTAGAGGGGACAGGCCCCGGGCCCCGTTCCCCGCCCCCATGACCAGCCAGTCCCCACCCTGGGCTGGATCAAAGCCAATACCCCCTTAGGGCCCCTTTCCCTGCCCCCCAGCCAGCCAGTCCCCACCCTGGGCTGGATCAAAGCCAATACCCCCTTAGGGCCCCTTTCCCTGCCCCCCAGCCAGCCAGTCCCCACCCTGGGCTGGATCAAAGCCAACGCCCCCTAGAGGGGACAGGCCCCGGGCCCCATTCCCTTTCCCCTCCGAGCCAGCCAGTCCCCACCCTGGGCTGGATCAAAGCCAATACCCCCTTAGGGCCCCTTTCCCTGCCCCCCAGCCAGCCAGTCCCCACCCTGAGCTGGATCAAAGCCAATGCCCCCTAGAGGGGACAGGCCCCATTCCCTGCCCCCCAGCCAGCCAGTCCCCACCCTGGGCTGGATCAAAGCCAACGCCCCTTAGAGGGGACAGGCCCCGGGCCCCATTCCCTGCCCCCTCCGAGCCAGCCAGTCCCCACCCTGAGCTGGATCAAAGCCAACGCCCCTTAGAGGGGACAGGCCCCATTCCCTGCCCCCCAGCCAGCCAGTCCCCACCCTGAGCTGGATCAAAGCCAATACCCCCTTAGGGCCCCTTTCCCTGCCCCCCAGCCAGCCAGTCCCCACCCTGGGCTGGATCAAAGCCAATGCCCCCTACAGGGGACAGGCCCCTTTCCCTGTCCCCCAGCCAGCCAGTCCCCACCCTGGGCTGGATCATAGCCAGCACCCCCTAGAGGGGACAGGCCCTGGGCCCCATTCCCTACCCCTCTGAGCCAGCCAGTCCTCACCCTGGGCTGGATCTTAGCCAGTGACCCCTAGCAGGGACGGGCCACATGCCCCGTTCCCTGCCGCCCTGAGCCACCCGATGCCCTCTAGGGGGTCCAGGCTGCATGCCCCATTCCCTGCCCCTATAGCCAGCGGCCCCCAGGGGGTCCAGGCCGCATGCCCCTCTAACTCCATTCTGTCCCTCTCTTGCTTTCCAGGGGGCGGTGCCCACACCTAACACCGCCACCGAGCAGTCTCTCTCAGGTAACTGCCCCGCCCATCATCCCCACTTGCCCCTCGGTCCCAGGCCGGGCCCAGCAGCGCCCCGAGGCCCTGGGGGATGAGGTAGTAGATTGTATAGTTTTAGGGTCACACCCGGTCTCGGAGATAACTATACAGTCTACTGTCTTTCCCGCGGGGTCACCCTCAGCACTGCCAGCAGGAGCCAGGAACCGCCGTCTGCCCCAGCTCGGGGGGGGAGCCAGGACGCCTGGGTTCTCTCCCGGCTCTGGAAGGGGAGTGGGGGCTAGTGGCTAGAGCGGGGGGGGGCTGGGAGCCAGGACTCCTGGGTTCTCTCCCCAGCTCTGGGAGGGGAGCGGGGGCTGGTGGTTAGAGCAGGGGGGGCTGTGGGTGCCAGGACTCCTGGGTTCTCATGGCTCTGGGAGGGGAGTGGGGGCTAGTGGCTAGAGAGGGGGCTGGGTGCCAGGACTCCTGGGTTCTCTCATGGCTCTGGGAGCAGGTGGGGGAATGGAGTGCAGTGGATAGAGCATTAGGGGCCCAGGACTCCTGGGTTCTCTCATGGCTCATGGTGGGAGCACAGGGGTCCCGCCCTTTCCCCCAGTCATGGGTCTTTGTAGGACTATGAAACAAGCTGTCTGTGCATCCTGCCAAGCCGTATGTGAGAGATGTGGGGCAACAGGAGGGCTCGGGGGGGTGGATCCAGCCACCGCAGCGGGTGGGTGTCACATGGGGGGAGGGGCACGTCGGGAGGCCCCCAGGCTCGATCCAGCCCCCGCAGCGAGTGGGTGTCAGATGAGGGGCGTCAGGAGGCCCCCGGGGTGGATCCAGCCCCTGCAGCAGGTGGGTGTCAGATGGGGGGGCAACATCAGGAGGCCCCCGGGGTGGATCTAGCCCCCGCAGCGGGTGGGTGTCAGATGAGGGGCGTCAGGAGGGATCCACCCTGCAGCGAGTGGGTGTCAGATGGGGGGTAGTGTCGGGAGACCCCCGAGATGGATCCAGCCCCCCACAGCGGGTGGGTGTGAGATGGGGGGAGGGGCACATCGGGAGGCCCCCAGGGTGGATCCAGCCCCCGCAGCGAGTGGGTGTCAGATGGGGGGGTGTCAGGAGGGCCCCGGGGATGGATCCAGCCCCTGCAGCGGGTGGGTGTCAGATGGGGGAGAGGGGGTGGGAGGCCCCTGCAAGTGGATCCAGCCCCCGCAGTGGGTGGGTGTCAGATGGGGGAGGGCGGCAGGAGGCCCACGGGGGTGGATTCAGCGCCCCGCAGCGGGTGGGTGTCAGATGGGGGGTGTCAGGAGGCCCCTGGGGGTGGATTCAGCCCCCCACAGCGGGTGGATGTCAGATGGGGGGCGTCAGGAGGCCCCTAGGGGTGGATTCAGCCCCCCGCAGCGGGTGGGTGTCAGATGGGGGAGGGCGGTAGGAGGCCCCCGGGGTTGGATTCAGCCCCGCACAGCGGGTGGATGTCAGATGGGGCCCGTCAGGAGGCCCCCAGGGGTGGATTCAGCCCCCCACAGCGGGTGGATGTCAGATGGGGGGCGTCAGGAGGCCCCTAGGGGTGGATTCAGCCCCCCGTAGCGGGTGGGTGTCAGATGGGGGAGGGGGGGCGAGAGGCCCCCGGGGTGGATTCAGCCCCCCGCAGCGGGTGGGTGTCAGATGGGGGGCGGCAGGAGGCCCCCAGGGTGGACCCAGCCCCCGCCAGGATGAGGTAGTACGTTGTATTGTTGTGGGGTCGGGATTCGTGCCCCAGTCAGAGATAACGATACAACTTACTACTTTCCCCAGCGCCGGGCCCTCGCCGGCAGGAGGAGGAGCCTGGTGGGCCGGAAGTCAGGACTCCTGGGTTCTCTCCCAGCTGCTGCGGGGGGAGCGGGGCTCAAGGTGGGGAGGGTGCGGCATGGCCTGGGTGTGGGGTGTCCCATCTAAGCCCCATCTCACCCACCCCAGATGCAGCTGGGCGGACTGACGGTTTCCCCGCCGCCCCGCCCGCTGCCGAGGGCCCCTCTGTCGGCCCCAAGCAGACGCTGGTCACCCTGGAGACCCCGCAGCCGGCAGCGGCAGGTGGGGAGCTGCCCCCGGAGCTCGCCGGGCAGCCCAGCACCGAGGCCTCGCGCCAGCTGCTGGTGCCAGCCGAGCAGGAGGACTCGGGGCCGGGTAGGCCCAGTGCCGACGCAGAGGCCACCCAGATGGAGCTGTCGCCTGCCCCCACCATCAGTAAGTG
Source organism: Gopherus evgoodei (assembly GCF_007399415.2). NCBI lineage: Eukaryota > Metazoa > Chordata > Testudines > Testudinidae > Gopherus > Gopherus evgoodei. The sequence goes on along the minus strand of NW_022060078.1, from coordinate 895,731 downwards.
GGGGGGATTGCAGGGGCTGGGAGCCAGGACGCCTGGTTCTGTCCTGGCTGGGTCACTGGCTGACCTTGGGAAGGCATCCTTCCCCTCTCTGCCTCAGTTTCCCCTCTGGGATCCCCTTGACCTCCCCATCCCCGTTTCTTCCCCAGCCTCGCTGTCCCCAGAGAGGGCAGAGGACTCGGATGCCCTGACGGCCGTTAGCAGCCAGCTGGAGGGCTCGCCCATGGACACCTGCAGCCTGGAGGAGGGCGTTGGGGGGGGCACCATGCCTGGCGGGGCGGAGCAGCCTCTTGCCCATGGTGCCCCCGGGGCTGAGCCAGCCCAGCAGTGCCCCGAGGGCCAGGCCGGTGGCGACAACCTGGCCGATGCCAGCCAGCAAGGGGAGGACAGGTATGGGGCAGGGTGTGCAGCGGGTGGGGATCAGGGTGTGAGGATCTGGCTTGGGATGGGACTCACTGAGGAGGGGGCTGGGATCTGGCCCCCACTCACCCCCTGCTTCCCATCCCCCCAGCTCACCCCCTGCTTCATCCTCTGAGAGCTCCTCTACCAGGGACTCGGCCGTGGCCATCTCCGGAGCCGACTCCCGGGGCATCCTGGAGGAGCCGCTGCCCTCCACCAGCAGTGAAGAGGAGGACCCGCTAGCAGGTACCGGGGTGACTGACCAGCCCCTTTGGCAGAGGGCTTGGGTAGCTGTGATGCTCTAGCACGGCTGGAGGGGGCGCTGTGCTGCCGAGATTGGTCGGGGGCCTCGGTAGGGGGGCTCTCCCCTGGCAGCCAGGGCCAGGCACTTGATCCCTTCTGGGCATTCAAACGCTAGAGTCGGGATGAATCCGGATCTCCTCGTCCCTGTTCTCCTGCTGCAGCCCCATGGTGCACAGCCTGCCCCAGAGGTGGCTGCATTTCAGGGTGTGGTGATCCTTCCCTGTGCAGCGTTCTGTGCGGCTGTTCCCCAGCTGCCCCACCCCCAGAGGTGGCTGCATCTTTTGCTGACACCCCCATCTCTTTTCAGGGATAAACCTCCCTGAGGGCGTGGACCCCTCCTTCCTGGCAGCCCTGCCAGATGACATCCGGCGTGAGGTGCTGCAGAACCAGCTGGGGATCCGGCCGCCAGCTCGGCCTCCCCCCACGGCTGCCACCCCCACCCCGCCTGTGGTGAGCAACCCTGGGGTGACAGAGGTCAGTCCCGAGTTCCTGGCTGCCCTGCCCCCTGCCATCCAGGAGGAGGTAAGTGCTGCTCCTGAGGGGGAGGAGCTCTGTCTGTCTCAGGGGTGAGAGGGTGGAGCTAGGTGTCAGGGTGGGCGGGGCCTCTGCATGGCTGGGTCATGGGGTGGAGCTACAGCCCTGTGGGCGGGGTCTCTGGGCATGGGCGGGGCTATGGCTCTGTGGGCGGGGCTACGGCCTGGCAGACAGGTCCCCCCAGGCAGTGACCTGTCCTCCCAGGTGCTGGCGCAGCAGCGGGTGGAGCAGCAGCGGCGGGAGCTGGCACAGGGCATCAGCTCGGACACACCCATGGACCCAGTGACCTTTATCCAGACGCTGCCCTCGGACCTGCGGCGCTCGGTGCTGGAGGACATGGAGGACAGCGTGCTGGCCGTCATGCCGCCCGACATCGCCGCCGAGGCCCAGGCCCTGCGCCGCGAGCAGGAGGCCCGGCAGCGCCAGCTCATGCATGAGCGGCTCTTCGGGCACTCCAGCACCTCGGCCCTGTCGGCCATCCTGCGCAGCCCGGGTACGGCCCCCCGGGCACCCCCCTACCCCCGCTCCGGCACCTCGGCCCTGTCGGCCATCCTGCGCAGCCCGGGTACGGCCCCCCGGGCACCCTCCTACCCCCGCTCCGGCACCTCGGCCCTGTCGGCCATCCTGCGCAGCCCGGGTACGGCCCCCCGGGCACCCCCTACCCCCGCTCCGGCACCTCGGCCCTGTCGGCCATCCTGCGCAGCCCGGGTACGGCCCCCCCGGCCCCCGGGCACCCCCCTACCCCCGCTCCGGCACCTCGGCCCTGTCGGCCATCCTGCGCAGCCCGGGTACGGCCCCCCGGGCACCCCCCTACCCCCGCTCCGGCACCTCGGCCCAGTCGGCCATCCTGCGCAGCCCGGGTACGGCCCCCCGGGCACCCCCCTACCCCCGCTCCGGCACCTCGGCCCAGTCGGCCATCCTGCGCAGCCCGGGTACGGCCCCCCCGGGCACCCCCCTACCCCCGCTCCAGCACCTCGGCCCTGTCGGCCATCCTGCGCAGCCCGGGTACGGCCCCCCGGGCACCCCCCTACCCCCGCTCCGGCACCTCGGCCCAGTCGGCCATCCTGCGCAGCCCGGGTACGGCCCCCCGGGCACCCCCCTACCCCCGCTCCGGCACCTCGGCCCTGTCGGCCATCCTGCGCAGCCCGGGTACGGCCCCCCGGGCACCCCCTACCCCCGCTCCGGCACCTCGGCCCTGTCGGCCATCCTGCGCAGCCCGGGTACGGCCCCCCGGGCACCCCCCTACCCCCGCTCCGGCACCTCGGCCCTGTCGGCCATCCTGCGCAGCCCGGGTACGGCCCCCCCCGGGCACCCCCCTACCCCCGCTCCGGCACCTCGGCCCTGTCGGCCATCCTGCGCAGCCCGGGTACGGCCCCCCCGGCCCCCCCTACCCCCGCTCCGGCACCTCGGCCCTGTCGGCCATCCTGCGCAGCCCGGGTACGGCCCCCCCGGGCACCCCCCTACCCCCGCTCCGGCACCTCGGCCCTGTCGGCCATCCTGCGCAGCCCGGGTACGGCCCCCCAGGTACCCCCCTACCCCCGCTCCGGCACCTCGGCCCTGTCGGCCATCCTGCGCAGCCCGGGTACGGCCCCCCGGGCACCCCCCTACCCCCGCTCCGGCACCTCGGCCCTGTCGGCCATCCTGCGCAGCCCGGGTACGGCCCCCCCGGGCACCCCCCTACCCCCGCTCCGGCACCTCGGCCCTGTCGGCCATCCTGCGCAGCCCGGGTACGGCCCCCCCGGGCACCCCCCTACCCCCGCTCCGGCACCTCGGCCCCGTCGGCCATCCTGCGCAGCCCGGGTACGGCCCCCCCGGGCACCCCCCTACCCCCGCTCCGGCACCTCGGCCCTGTCGGCCATCCTGCGCAGCCCGGGTACGGCCCCCCCGGGCACCCCCCTACCCCTGCTCTGGCACCTCGGCCCTGTCGGCCATCCTGCGCAGCCCGGGTACGGCCCCCCCGGCCCCCGGGCACCCCCCTACCCCTGCTCCGGCACCTCGGCCCTGTCGGCCATCCTGCGCAGCCCGGGTACGGCCCCCCCGGGCACCCCCCTACCCCCGCTCCGGCACCTCGGCCCTGTCGGCCATCCTGCGCAGCCTGGGTACGGCCCCACCGGGCACCCCCCTACCCCTGCTCCGGCACCTCGGCCCTGTTGGCCATCCTGCGCAGCCCGGGTACGGCCCCCCCCCCCCAGCCCCCGCTCTGGCACCTCGGCCCTATCGGCCATCCTGCGCAGCCCAGGTACGGCCCCCCCCCAGCCCCCGCTCTGGCATCTCGGCCCTATCGGCCATCCTGCGCATCCCGGGTACGGCCCCCCCCAGCCCCCGGGCACCCCCGTACCCCCGCTCCGGCACCTTGGCCCTATCGGCCATCCTGCGCAGCCCGGGTACGGCCCCCCTGGGCACCTCCTATCCCCGCTCTGGCACCTTGGCCCTGTCGGCCATCCTGCGCAGCCTGGGTACGGCCCCACCGGGCACCCCCCTACCCCTGCTCCGGCACCTCGGCCCTGTTGGCCATCCTGCGCAGCCCGGGTACGGCCCCCCCCCCCCAGCCCCCGCTCTGGCACCTCGGCCCTATCGGCCATCCTGCGCAGCCCAGGTACGGCCCCCCCCCAGCCCCCGCTCTGGCATCTCGGCCCTATCGGCCATCCTGCGCATCCCGGGTACGGCCCCCCCCAGCCCCCGGGCACCCCCGTACCCCCGCTCCGGCACCTTGGCCCTATCGGCCATCCTGCGCAGCCCGGGTACGGCCCCCCTGGGCACCTCCTATCCCCGCTCTGGCACCTCGGCCCTATCGGCCATCCTGCGCAGCCCAGGTACGGCCCCCCCCAGCCCCCGGGCACCCCCGTACCCCCGCTCCGGCACCTTGGCCCTGTCGGCCATCCTGCACAGCCTGGATACGACCCCCCTGGGCACCTCCTATCCCCGCTCTGGCACCTTGGCCCTGTCAGCCATCCTGCGCAGCCCAGGTACGGCCCCCCTGGGCACCCCCTATGCCTGCTCCGGCATCTTGGCCCTGTTGGCCGTCCTGCGCAGCCTGGGTACGGCCCCCAGACACCCCTCTACCCTCACTGCAGCACCTCAGTCTGCAGCCCCCCAACTCCTGTTTCCTCTCATCTCCCCACAGCCTTCACCAGCCGGCTGAGCGGGAACCGCGGGGTCCAGTACACGCGCCTGGCCGTGCAGAGGGGGGGCACCTTCCACATGGGCGGTGGTAGCAGCCACAACAGGTACCTGCCCCGGGGGGGCGGGCAGGCTGAGGGGGCACCTCTTAGTTACAAGGCTCAAATCTCATCTCCTGTGGAGACACAGGACATGTGGGATCCATGCTGGGCTCCGAGAGGGACGTGGGGGCTGGCGGCTCCAGCACGGGGGGTGCTGGTAACAGCCCAGCCGCCTGGGTTCCATGCTCAGCTCTGGGATGGACGTGAAGGCTGGTGGTTATAACGGGGTGGAGGCAATGTGAGCTGGCCGCCTGGACTCCTGGGTTCCATGCCGGGCTCTGAGGGCTGGTGGTTAGAGCGGGGTGGAGGCAGTGTGAGCTGGCCGCCTGGACTCCTGGGTTCCATGCCGGGCTCTGGGGGCTGGTGGTTAGAGCGGGGTGGGGGCAGTGTGAGCTGGCCGCCTGGACTCCTGGGTTCCATGCCGGGCTCTGGGGGCTGGTGGTTAGAGCGGGGTGGGGCAGTGTGAGCTTGCCGCCCGGACTCCTGGGTTCCATGCCGGGCTCTGGGGGCTGGTGGTTAGAGCGGGGTGGGGGCAGTGTGAGCTGGCCGCCCGGACTCCTGGGTTCCATGCCCAGCTCTGAGGGCTGGTGGTTAGAGCGGGATGGGGGCAATGTGAGCTGGCCGCCCGGACTCCTGGGTTCCATGCCCAGCTCTGAGGGATGTGGAGGCTGGTAGTTATAGCGGGATAGGGGCAATGTGAGCTGGCCACTCGGACTCCTGGGTTCCATGCTGGGCTCCGGGAGGGACATGGGGGCTGGCGGCTCCAGTGTGGCCTTCGTAGCCGCCCCGGTTCCTCGCCGCGCTGTCTGAGCCGCCTCCTCCCCCAGGCCGTCGGGCAGCACGGTGGACAGCCTCCTGCGGCTGCGGGGCCGGCTGCTGCTGGACCACGAGGCGCTCTCCTGCCTGCTGGTGCTGCTCTTCGTGGACGAGCCCAAGCTGAACACCAGCCGGCTGCACCGGGTGCTGCGCAACCTCTGCTACCACGGCCAGACGCGGGGCTGGGTGATCCGCAGCCTGCTGTCCATCCTGCAGCGCAGCAGCGAGAGCGAGCCCTGCCTGGAGACGCCCAAGGGGCCGCCAGATGAGCGGGGCAAGCGGGCCGCCAAGGCCGGCGCCCCCGAGGGCCGCCCGCTGGAGCTGCTGCACAAGATGGAGGCCCGCAGCTCGGGCCAGCTCTCCTGGCTCTCCGTCTCCATGGACGCTGCCCTGGGCTGCCGCACCAACATCTTCCAGATCCAGCGGGCCGGCGGGCGCAAGCACACGGAGAAGCACGCCGCCGGCACCGCCACCGGCACCGCCGTCCACATCCACCCACAGGCCGCCCCCGTGGTGTGTCGCCATGTGCTGGACACCCTCATCCAGCTGGCCAAGGTGAGGGGCAGGGCGGGAGTCTCGCTGGGCAGGGGACATTGTCCCTTGGCAGGTAGGGCTGGGCAGGGGACGCTTTCCCTTGGGGGGGTTGCAGGGGGAGGGCAGGGGACACTGTCCCTTGGCAGGCAGGGTTGAGCGCTGGGGGGGAGATGGGCGGGGTGGGGGTGGGGGCTGGGCAGGGGGCGCTGCAGGGGGAGGGGGGCACTCTCCCCTGGCAGGGCTGGGCTTTGGGAGGGAGAGGGGCTGGGCAGGGGGCGCTCTCTCCTGGGGGGGTGGGGGGAGGGGCTGGGCAGGGGGCGCTCTCCTGGGCATTGGGATGGGGAGGGGCTGGGCAGGGGGTGCTCTCCTGGGCATTGGGATGGGGAGGGGCTGGGCAGGGGGTGCTCTCCCCAGGCAGGGCTGAGCATTGGGATGGGGAGGGGCTGGGCAGGGGGTGCTCTCCCCTGGCAGGGCTGAGCATTGGGATGGGGAGGAGCTGGGCAGGGGGTGCTCTCCTGGGCATTGGGATGGGGAGGGGCTGGGCAGGGGGTGCTCTCCTGGGCATTGGGATGGGGAGGGGCTGGGCAGGGGGTGCTCTCCCCTGGCAGGGCTGAGCATTGGGATGGGGAGGGGCTGGGCAGGGGGCACTCTTCCGGGCATTGGGATGGGGATGGGGAGGGGCTGGGCAGGGGGTGCTCTCCCCTGGCAGGGCTGAGCATTGGGATGGGGATGGGGATGGGGATGGGGAGGGGCTGGGCAGGGGGCGCTCTCTCCTGGCAGTCAGTCCCACGTGGTGTTACGTGCGGCTGTTTCCCAGCTGCCCCCCACCCCAGAGGCAGCTGCATCTCAGCGCCATGCCAGCTGTCTCCAGGCTGTGACTCTGCCCTCTCCCCAGGTGTTCCCCAGCCACTTCACGCAGCAGCGGCCCAAGGAGGCGCCCTGCGAGGGGGAGCGGGGGGCCAGGCAGTCGGGCAGCCCGGGCCAGGCCAGCGGCATCTCCACCGACTTCTGGGACTTGCTGGTCAAACTGGACAACATGAATGTGAGCCGCAAGGGCAAGAACTCGGTCAAGTCGCTGCCCGTGAGCGCGGGCGCCGAGGGCGAGAGCTCCCCCTACAGCCTGGAGGCCTCGCCGCTGGGCCAGCTCATGAACATGCTCTCGCACCCCGTCATCCGGCGCAGCTCGCTGCTGACCGAGAAGCTGCTGCGCCTCCTGTCGCTCATCTCCATCGCCCTGCCCGAGAACAAGGCGCCCGAGGGGCCGGGCGCCGCCCCCGCCCCCACCGCCCCCTCCGCCGGGGCTGCCGCCCCCGCCCCCGCCGTGCCAGGTGAGGGGGGCCGCCTAGTTCTCAGTGCCCCAGGGGATTCTGGGATTGAGGGTGTGCCAGATGGGGGAGGGGGTGGCAACTGGTGTATCCCTGCCCCCAGAGACTTCTGGGATTGGAGAGGTGGTGGGATCCTGGTTCCGCCCTGCCCCAGAGGTTCTGGGTTTGTGGGAGGGGGGCTGGTCTCTCCCCCGCCCCAGAGACTTCTGGGATTGGAGATGTGGTGGGATCCTGGTTCCGCCCTGCCCCAGGGGATTCTGGGTTTGTGGGAGAGGGGCAGTGGGACCTTGATACTGCCCTGCCCCAGGAGGTTCTGGGATTGAGGGTGTGCCAGATGGGGGAGGGGGTGGCAACTGGTGTATCCCTGCCCCCAGAGACTTCTGGGATTGGAGAGGTGGTGGGATCCTGGTTCCGCCCTGCCCCAGGGGATTCTGGGATTGAGGGGTTTGTGCCGGGGGGGGCTGGTCTCTCCTCACCCCAGAGACTTCTGGGATTGAGGGGTGGTGGGATCCTGATACCGTCCTGCCCCAGGGGATTCTGGGATTGAGGGAGGGGGGCTGGTCTCTCCCCCGCCCCAGAGACTTCTGGGATTGAGGGGTGGTGGGATCCTGATACCGCCCTGCCCCAGGGGGTTCTGGGATTGAGGGGTTTGTGCGGGGGGGGCTGGTCTCTCCTCACCCCAGAGACTTCTGGGATTGAGGGGTGATGGGATCCTGATACCGCCCTGCCCAGGGAGTTCTGGGTTTGTGGGAAGGGGGCTGGTCTCTCCCCCGCCCCAGAGACTTCTGGGATTGAGGGGTGGTGGGATCCTGATACCGTCCTGCCCCAGGGGGTTCTGGGATTGAGGGGCACAGGGTCCTAGCTTGGGGTCCTGCCCAGGTTGCCACCTGCATTCCCCATGGATCCTGGGCCGGGCCTCGCTAACCCCACGGTGTTTTCCCACAGCTCCCACCAAGGGCAGCAAATCTCCGGCCAAGGCTGGCGAAGCAGGCGGTGGTGGGACAGACACCAAGATGGTGGCGTCGGGCCTGACAGAAAACCAGCTGCAGCTGTCGGTAGAGGTGAGTGCAGAGCAGTGCCTGGGTGGGGCGGGGGGCACCTGGTGCCCCCCCCGCTCACTCCATGTGCCCCCCCAGGTGCTGACATCTCACTCCTGCTCAGAGGAGGGGCTGGAGGACGCAGCCAATGTCCTGCTCCAGCTGTCGCGGGGCGACTCGCCCACCCGGGACACAGTGCTCCGGCTCCTGCTCAGCGGCGCCCGCCAGCTCGGCTACACCCTCTGCAAGCAGATCGGTAACGGGGCGGGACTTGGGGGGCAGCTTTGGGAAGGGTCAGTGGGGGAGAGGGTGGGGCCTGCTGCCCTGAGGGGAGGGCATGGGGTGCTGGGAGGGATGGGGCCAGCAGAGAATAGCTGGGGGGCTGGAACAAGTGAAGTGTGGAAGACCTGACCCCCCGCTCCCCCCCTTGGGCCCCAACCCCCCAGGCACCCTGCTGGCGGAGCTACGTGAGTACAACCTGGAGCAGCAGCGGCGGGCGCAGTGCGAGCTGCTCTCCCCCGACGGGCTCCCCGACGAGCAGCCCCAGACCACCAAGCTGAAGGGCAAGATGCAGAGCCGGTGAGTGATGCACCCCACTCCCCTGTCCCCCCTCCCCCTCCCCAGCCGCCCCCGCTAACCCCCCCCCACACCCACCCCGGGCAGGTTCGACATGGCGGAGAACGTGGTGATCGTGGCCTCCCAGAAGCGGCCCCTGGGCGGGCGGGAGCTGCAGCTGCCCTCCATGTCCATGCTGACCTCCAAGACCTCCACCCAGAAGTTCTTCCTGCGCGTGCTGCAGGTCATCATCCAGCTGCGGGACGACACGCGCCGCGCCAACAAGAAGGCCAAGCAGACGGGCCGGCTAGGTAGGGCTGGGGCTGGGCCCGGGGGGGGCTGGGCCTGTGGCCTCGGGGATTGAGGAGCAGCAGGGCTGTAGGGGGGGCACCTGCCTCTGGGATTTGGCCAGAGGGGGACCAGGGCCAAGGGGGATGCCTGCCCTGGGAGGTTCTGGGCCGGTGGGGGACCAGGGCCGAGTTGGCAGGGGAGGGGGGGTTCTGGGCGAGCACGGGGGTTCAGGGCTGGAGGGGCCCTGGGGAGTTCTGAGCAGGCAGGGTCCGTGGGGGGTTCTGGGCCGGAGGGGGCCTGGGGCCGAGTGGGCGAGGGAAGGGGGCTCTGGGCAGGCGTGGGACCGGGGCCGAGCGGGGGGAGGGGGGGTCGGTTCTGGCCGCGCTCTGACCCGTCTTCCCCCCCAGCAGGTAGCTCCGGTCTGGGCTCAGCTAGCAGCATCCAGGCCGCTGTCCGGCAGCTGGAGGCTGAGGCTGACGCCATTATACAAATGGTACGTGAGGGGCAGCGGGCGCGGCGCCAGCAGCAAGCAGCAACGGTTAGCATGGGGCCTGTGGCGCTTGGGGCCACTCCATCCGTGGGGTCCAGCCCCCCCTTCCTGGGACCCCCCTGCTCCACCCTGCCTCGGGCTGGCAGCCAGGGTGCCAGGGTTCTCTCCCACCTCAGAGTGGGGGCTGGGAGCCAGGATGCCTGGGTTCTTTCCTCAGTTCGGGGGGCTGGGAGTCAGGATGCCTGGATTCTCTAGCACCTCAGGGTGGGGGATGGGAGCCAGGATGCCTGGGTTCTTTTCTCAGTTCTAAGGCGGGGCTGGGAGCCAGAACTCCTGGGTTCGCTCCTGGCCCTGGGAGGGGATGAGGCTTCCTGGGGGTACCCAGAGCTGTGAGGGCCCCCCCTGCTGTTGGAAACACAGCCACTGGCACGTGCCGACCTCCGAGCACCCGGCTGCTGGCTGCCCCCAGGGTCTCTTCCCCCTCCGCCCCCCCAGTGAGAACGAGGAGACATTCGCCTGCTGGGGAGCCAAGCCCCAAAGATGCGAGTAGCGTTAACGGGCTCCAGGGACAATACCACGTGCATCATCTCACCCCGGGCACCAGCAGCCAATCCCCTGCCTCCACCCCTCAGGGCACAGTCCTGGGGTGTCCCTTCTCCCCAGCCCCCACTTCGCTGCCTGGGAATTGAGGGGCCCCTGCACGCTCTGCTGGGAAGTCAGGATTTCTGGGTTCTCTCCTGGCTCTAGGAGGGGAGTGGGGGCTGATGGTTAGAGGCGGGAGGCTGGGAGCCAGGACTCCTGGGTTCTCTCCCGGCTCTAGGAGGGGAGTGGGGGGTGGGAGCCAGGACTCCTGGGTTCTCTCCTGTGGGAGGGGAGTGGGGATCGGTATGCATCTAATGGCTCCCAGCCTCAGGGTCCCCCACTTTACAGGCCCTGAGGGAGGTGGGAATCCACACCCTCCCCCCCACCATCCTCCGATTTCACCCTTCTGGAGAGAGTTCCCCCCGCATGCCCCTGCCCCCATCCGGCTGCCGTGGGCCTGTGCCATCGCTGATCTATGCATGCCATGCTGGAGCTGCCCCCAACCTGGGGGGGTGGGGGGTCACCTACCCATCATCCCTTGCAAGATCAGCCTATGTGTGAGAGCTGCATGGGGGCAGGGGTGGCACGCTGTCTGTAAGTCAAATTGTCCCCCGTCCCCCCCCAAGCCACTGCTGGAGTGAGAGTCTCTCCGTGCCCACCATACATCCGGCCCCAAAGACCCCTCCAGCCCTGCCCTGACGCCCCCCATTTGTCCCGCGCAGTCCGAATCAAGCCAGTCGGAAGGGTCTGTTCGGAGGGATGAGTCGCCCATGGACGTCGATCAGCCCTCGCCCGTCACACAGGACGCCCAGTCGGTTGGTGAGTGTCCTGCTGTCACAGCCACGCCTGGGGCTGGCTCACCCAGTGCTGAGATGCAGCTACCTCAGGGGTGGGGCAGACCAGGAACAGCCACACATAATACTGCACAAGGATGGCTCGCTCAGAGCTAAGATGCAGCCACCTCTGGGGCGAGGCGGGTGGGTGATGGCTGCCCATAACACCATGCTGGGATGCAGCCACCTCTGGGGCGAGGCGGGTGGATGATGGCTGCCCATAACGCCACGCTGGGATGGCTCACCTGGTGCTGAGATGCTGCCACCTCTGGGGTGGGTTGGCTGGGGAACGGCTGTGTATACACAGCTCAGCCAGGGGTGGGGAGGGCTCCTTAGCTACAGGGACCCCTGGGGTGACCTTGTCCCCCTCCTTTGCAGGTTCTGAAGGATCCCAGCTCGGGGAGAAGGACGAGCGCCCCCCGGATCTGCCCCTCCTTAGCGAGCAGCTGAACCTGGACGAGCTCTGGGCCATGCTGGGCGAGTGCTTGAAGGAGCTGGAGGAGTCCCACGACCAGCACGCTGTGCTAGGTAAGGGTCCCGGTTCCCAGCCCCCTCCCCTCCCCGCAGTGCTGCAGCTGGCTGTGGGGTGGGGGCCCCCGGATCCCCCCAGATCTCAGCCTCCCTCCCTGCAGTGCTGCAGCCAGACAGCCAGCTAGCCATGGGGTGGGGGGCCCTGGATTTCCCCAGATCTCAGCCTCTTTCCCCGCAGTGCTGCAGCCAGCTAGCCATGGGGTGGGGGGCCCTGGATCCCCCCAGATCTCAGCCTCTTTCCCCGCAGTGCTGCAGCCAGCTAGCCATGGGGTGCAGGGCCCTGGATCCCCCCAGATCTCAGCCTCTTTCCCCGCAGTGCTGCAGCCAGCTAGCCATGGGGTGCGGGGCCCTGGATCCCCCAGATCTCAGCCTCTTTCCCCGCAGTGCTGCAGCCAGCTAGCCATAGGGTGGGGGGCCCTGGATCCCCCCAGATCTCAGCCTCTTTCCCTGCAGTGCTGCAGCCAGCTAGCCATGGGGTGGGGGGCCCCAGATCCCCCCCAGATCTCAGCCTCCCTCCCTGCAGTGCTGCAGCCAGACAGCCAGCTAGCCATGGGGTGGGGGGCCCCGGATCCCCACCAGATTTCAGCCTCTTTCCCCGCAGTGCTGCACCCAGCCATGGGGTGCGAGTCCCTGGATCCCCCAGATCTCAGCCTCCCTCTCTGCAGTGCTGCAGCCAGCCATGGAGTGGGGGGCCCCGGATCCCCTCAGATCTCAGCCTCCTTCCCCGCAGTGCTGCAGCGAGCCATGGGGTGCGAGTCCCTGGATCCCCCAGATCTCAGCCTCCCTCCCTGCAGTGCTGCAGCCAGACAGCCAGCTAGCCATGGGGTGGGGGGCCCCGGATCCCCACCAGATTTCAGCCTCCCTCCCTGCAGTGCTGCAGCCGGCCGTGGGGTGGGGGGCCCCGGATCCTCCCCAGATCTCAGCCTCCCTCCCCGCAGTGCTGCAGCCGGCCGTGGGGTGGGGGGCCCCGGATCCTCCCCAGATCTCAGCCTCCCTCCCCGCAGTGCTGCAGCCGGCCGTGGGGTGGGGGGCCCCGGATCCTCCCCAGATCTCAGCCTCCCTCCCCGCAGTGCTGCAGCCGGCCGTGGGGTGGGGGGCCCCGGATCCTCCCCAGATCTCAGCCTCCCTCCCTGCAGTGCTGCAGCCGGCCGTGGGGTGAGGGGCCCCAGATCCCCCCCAGATCTCAGCCTGCCTCCCCACAGTGCTGCAGCTGGCTGTGGGGTGGGGGGCCCCAGATCCCCACCTCCATCCCTGCAGTGCTGCAGCCAGCCATGGGGTGGGGTCCCCGGATCTCACCCTCTCTCCCTCCCTGCAGTGCTGCAGCCGGCGGTGGAAGCATTCTTCCTGGTGCACGCCACGGAGCGGGAGAGCAAGCCCCCGGTGCGGGACACCCGCGAGAGCCAGCTAGCCCACATCAAGGACGAGCCCCCGCCCCTGTCGCCTGCCCCTCTTACCCCTGCCACCCCCTCCTCGCTGGACCCCTTCTTCTCCCGCGAGCCCTCCTCCATGCACATCTCCTCCAGCCTGCCCCCCGACACCCAGAAGTTTCTGCGCTTCGCAGGTGAGGGGCGAGAGAGAAGGGGGGACTGCAGTGTGGGGGGGGTTGAGGGAAAGGAGGGGCTCCACGGGGCCTGGCCCAGGGTTGGGGGGGTCACAGGGCTCCAAGGGTGAGGGGCGAGACAGATGGGGAACGGCTCGCTCAGCACTGAGATGGAGCCACCTCTGGGGTGGGTCAGCCTGGGAACAGCCGCACGTACCATCGGGAGGACACAGCCCAGGGTCAGGTTAGTGGGGGAGATGGGCAGAGGAGCATTGGAGGTGACGGGGGGGTTGGTTTGGGGGCCACCCAGGTGTTTGGGGGGGGGTGTCTCATGGTGATGGGGATAGCAGTGAGTCACATCCCACACACATGTCCCGCCTCCCCAGAGACCCACCGCACGGTGCTTAACCAGATCCTGCGCCAGTCCACCACCCACCTGGCTGACGGGCCCTTCGCCGTCCTGGTCGATTACATCCGTGTGCTGGACTTCGACGTCAAGCGCAAGTAGGGCGGGCTGGGGATGTGGGGTGAGAGGGCTGGGCAGTGGGGTCGTGTCCAGTTGCGGTGGGTTCCCCAGGCCCTGACACCCTGCACCAGAGGCGGGGCTGTGTCTAGGAGGCAGAGGGCAGGGTGGGGTGTTCTGGGTGGGGGAATGGGGCCGTGTCCAGTGGCAGTGGGTTCCCCAGGCCCTGACACGCTGCACCAGGGTGGGGTAATGGGGCTGTGTCCAGTGGTGATGGGTTCCCCAGGCCCTGACGCCGCCCCCACCCCACCCCCCAGGTACTTCCGCCAGGAGCTGGAGCGTCTGGACGAGGGGCTGCGCAAGGAGGACATGGCCGTCCACGTGCGCCGCGACCACGTCTTCGAGGACTCGTACCGCGAGCTGCACCGCAAGTCGCCCGAGGAGATGAAGAACCGACTGTGAGCCCTGCTTCTCTTGGGGGGGCGGCAGCAGCCGAGTACCCCACAGCTGGGGTGTGGGGGAGAGGGTTGTGGGGCAGGGGACAGGGCCACGTGGGTCCCGCTCACTAACCCTCTCCTAGGTACATTGAGTTCAAGGGTGAGGTGGGGCAGGATGCGGGTGTAGGGGAAGACGGGGGGGCAGGGTGTGTGGTGCCTGGTGTGGGCAGGGCTACCTGGGTCCTGCCCCCTAACCAACTTCCCCATCCCCCCACCAGTACATTGTGTTCAAGGGCAAGGAGGGGCAGGATGGGGGGGGCAGGGGGCACCCGCTGGGGTGTGGCTATGTGGGTCCCGTCCCTAAGCCTCTGCCCCCCCCCAGGTACATCGTGTTCGAGGGCGAGGAGGGGCAGGACGCGGGCGGGCTGCTCCGGGAGTGGTACATGATCATCTCGCGGGAGATGTTCAACCCCATGTACGCCCTGTTCCGCACCTCGCCCGGCGACCGCGTCACCTACACCATCAACCCCTCGTCCCACTGCAACCCCAACCACCTGAGCTACTTCAAATTCGTGGGGCGCATCGTGGCCAAGGCCGTGTACGACAACCGCCTGCTGGAGTGTTACTTCACCCGCTCCTTCTACAAGCACATCCTGGGCAAGTCGGTCAGGTGCGCCGGGGCCGGGGGGTGGCCGAGGGGCCGGGAGGGGGGCGCACGGGGTTCCGGGGGGGCTCTGTGACCCCACTGACCCCGTCCCCCCCCCCAGGTACACGGACATGGAGAGCGAGGATTACCACTTCTACCAGGGCCTGGTTTACCTGCTGGAGAACGACGTGTCCACACTCGGCTACGACCTGACCTTCAGCACCGAGGTACTGGAGGGCTGTGCTGGGGGCCTGCGGGAGGCTGGATGGGACAGAGGGTTGGGCGGCACTGGCTGGGAATGGAGCCCCCCCTCACTCGCTGCCCCCCTCGCCCCCCAGGTGCAGGAGTTCGGGGTGTGTGAGGTGCGGGACCTCAAGCCCAACGGGGCCAATATCCTGGTGACGGAGGAGAACAAGAAGGAATACGTGCACCTGGTCTGCCAGATGCGGATGACAGGTAGGCGGCTGCCGGGTGGCTCTGGCAGGGGGCCCGGGTTTCTGTAGGACCTACACAAAACAAACGTCGCCAAGGAGCCCAGTGAGACACTGTGCTGTAAAGAGCTAAGCAGGAGCCAGGACTCCTGGGTTCTCCCCCTGGCTCTGGGAGGGGAGTGGGGACTGGTGGTTAGAGCAAGAGGGGGGGTGGGAGCCTGGACTCCTGGGTTCTCTCCCAACTCCAGGAGAGGAGGCTGGGGGTTGGAGCAGGAGGGGGCTCACTGACTCCGCTCCCCGCCCTCTAGGAGCCATCCGCAAGCAACTGGCTGCCTTCCTGGAGGGTTTCTACGAGATCATCCCCAAGCGCCTCATCTCCATCTTCACGGAGCAGGAGCTGGAGCTTCTCATCTCGGGGCTGCCCACCATCGACATCGACGACCTCAAATCCAACACCGAGTACCACAAGTACCAGTCCAACTCCATCCAGGTGAGGGGCCGCCCCAGAGCTGGCTGCAGCTCTGCGACAGGCGCTGTTCTGTGCGGCTGTTCCCCAGCTGCCCCACCCCAGAGCTGGCTGCAGCTCTGCGACGGGCGCTGTTCTGTGCGGCTGTTCCCCAGCTGCCCCACCCCAGAGCTGGCTGCATCTCAGCACCAGGCAAGCCAGCCCCATGTGGCGTTATGTGCGGCTGTTCCCCAGCTCCCCACTCCGACCCGCTCCCTCTGCCCTGGCAGATCCAGTGGTTCTGGCGAGCCCTGCGCTCCTTCGACCAGGCGGACCGAGCCAAGTTCCTGCAGTTCGTGACGGGCACCTCCAAGGTCCCCCTGCAGGGCTTCGCCGCCCTGGAGGGCATGAACGGCATCCAGAAATTCCAGATCCACCGGGACGACCGCTCCACCGACAGATTGCCTTCCGCTCACACGTGGTGAGGGGCCGGGCGGGGACACATAGGGCAGGGCTCCCCCATGGGAAAGGGGCGTAAGCTGTGGACTCTGATCTCCTGGGAATCGGGGGTGGGGATCTGTCTCAACCCCTGGGGGGGGGGGAGTGGAAGTGTCCAATCCTAGAAGGGGGAGTGGGTTTCGCTGGCCTCCTGCCCCCACTCACTGATTTCTCCCCCTCACTCCAGTTTCAATCAGCTGGACCTTCCCGCCTACGAGAGCTACGAGAAGCTACGTCACATGCTGCTACTGGCCATCCAGGAGTGCTCGGAGGGCTTCGGCCTGGCCTGAGCCGGGCACCCCGCCTCCATGGCTCTTTTGTACTGAGGCAGACTCGGGGGACAGGAAGGGGCGCGTGGGGGGAGGGGCCAAGCCATGGGGGTGGGGTTCAGTGGATCTCCACCCCCTCCCTTTCCGAGGTGGCGGCCCCCTCCCACCACACACACACACGCCCCCCCACGCGTCCGGAGAGAAGACAAATGATATATATAAATATATATATATTTTTTTTGGTTTAGTTTGCATTTCTTCAGTTGTGCTTGGAATGTGTTGCCGTGAGCTGGACAGACGAGACAACGATACAATCTGCTTTGGTTTCTCGATCCTTCCCCTTGCCCCAGCTCCCTTCTGCCCCTGCCCCCACCCCGTTGAGCCCCCGTGGAGGGGGAGGGGAAAACAAGGGGGGGAGACACCCTGAGGTTTAAAAAAAGGAAATCCCTCCCCCCTCCAAAAGAAGAAAGACAAAAAAAAAAATAAAAAAAATAAAAGCGCACTCTTGGTAAGAAACTCGGCTGCCATGTCTTTGTCTGGCGCCGCCACTGGGGGGTGGCGAGTTCATGGGCCCCAAAACCAGAGGGGCCGGTGTGACCCAGGTCAGAGAACGGCCTAGAGCGGCTCTGTTAGAAACACACTGGGTGTTGGGGGAGACTCCCCCAGCCCCCTGGCTCGGACGTTTCAGCCAGTGCTGCCTCCTTCCGTCTCACTTCCGCTTCCAGCTTTGCACTGGGAGCTCCACGACGACCCCCAAATCGGTCTAGGAGTCGCAGCTTTCCAGGGGAGAGCCCCTGCCCCAGCCTGTACGCGTGCCCGGCCTCTTGTTCCTCAACGAACCTGCTCCCGTTTTGCTGTATTAAAGCACTTTGCACCCAGTTTGCCAGCCGGCTCTGGAGCAGTGATCTGCCCTCTGCACGATTTCCCACTCCTGCAATGCTTGCGTCGTTTGCAACTTTATCAGCGCGGATTGTTTGCTGCCAGGTCATTGATGATAAAAACGTTACATGGTGTTGGGCCAAGCACCAATCCCTGAGGGACCCTGCTGGAAACAGACCCACTTGATGGTGATTCCCTGATTAGACCTATCAGCCAGCCAGTTTTTGACCTATTTAATGTGGGCTGGGTTCACATTGCATCGGTTTGAGGTTTTTCATGAAGATGTCATGTGGTACCAACTCAAATGCCTCACTGAAGTCTATTACGTCAGCACTATTACCTCTGTGGACCCAGCTTGTAATCTCATCAACATACCAAGTTTGACAGGATCGAATTTCGATAACATTACCCTCCTTTCATTCCTTGTTAACAGAGTCCTGTTCCAACCTCTCCATTATCTTGTCCAGGGTTGATGCCACATCATGCACCCTCTTTAAATATTGGCATAATATTTCTTCCAGTCTTCTGGAACTTGGCCAGCATGCCAAGACTTACTGGAAATCAGTGTTAATGGAGCAGCGAGCTCCTTGGCCAGCTCTTGTAAAACTCTTGGATGTAAGTTACCTGGATCTGCTGATTTTAAAAATGTCTAACTTTGGTAGCTTCTGCTGAACATCCTCTAGAGATATTAGTGGAATGGAAAGTGTTGTTGTCACCATGTGACTATATCATGTGTGTTCCTCCCAAACACAGAGAAGAAATATTTATTGAACACGGCTGCCTTTCTGCATTAAAATTGACAATTCTACTGTTTCCATCTAGTAATGGACCTATGCCAGTGTCAGGATTCTTTTTGTTCCTGATATATATGTGTGAAATACTCCTTTTTGTCCTTATTCTGTTGGCTCCTTGTGTCTCTTAGCTTCCCTCATCAGTTTTCTACAATCCATAACTTCTGATTTCTATTGATTGCTATCAATTTCCCCTTTCTTCCTTTGTGTGTATCTATAAATAACTCCTTTCACATCCCCACTCAGCCTTTGTCAAGGGGGAGATTATGGCTTTTAGGGCCTCTAGTACATTGTTCTTCAATGGTTCCCAATTCTGGTCACGTTTTTGTGGTTAAATTCTTCCTCCCAGCTGCCTGGGCTCATTCCATTTTTCAGCATTGGGAAACTGGCCCGGTCGAAGCACCAGGTGTAGCGGTCACGGCTAGCTGCAAATCACATGGACCGAAGCTCCCACTAACTTTTAGTGCTGTGAGGTTTGGACAAGGTCCATCTAGCCCAGTGTCCTGTCTGCTGACAGTGGCCAGTGCCAGGTGCCCCAGAGGGAACGAACAGAACAGGGCAATTATCGAGTGATCCGTCCCCTGTCACGCAATCCCGGCTTCTGGCAAACAGAGGCTGCGGACACCATCCCTGCCCAGCCTGGCTAATAGCCACTGATGGATCTGTCCTCCATGAACTTATCTAGTTCTTTTTTCAACTCTGTTATAGTCTTGGCCTTTGCAACATCCTCCGGCGAGGAGTTCCACAGGCTGACTGTGCGTTGGGTGAAAAAATACGTCCTTTTGTTTGTGTTAAACCTGCTGCCTGTTAATTTCATTGGGTGATCCCTAGTTCTTGTGTTATGGGAAGGAGTAAATAACACGTCCTGCTTTACTTTCTCCGCATCCGTCGTGATTTATAGACCTTTAATCGTATCTCCCCTTAGCCGTCTCTTCCAAGCTGAAAAGTCCCAGGCCTTATTCATCTCTTCTTTTGTTGCCCTTTTCTGAACCTTTTCCAATTCCAATAGATATTTTTTGAGCCGGGGCGACCACACGTGCACGCAGAATTCGAGGTGTGGGCAAACCATGGATTTATAGAGCAGCAACACGATATTTTCTCTTCTCTCTCCCTTTCTTAACGATGCCCAACATTCTGTTGGCTTTTCTGGCTGCTGCTGCCTATCGAGTGGGCGTTTTCAGCGAACTATCCAGTGACTCCAAGATCTTTCTCGAGTGGTAACGTAATTTAGACCCCATCATTGTATACGTAGAGTTGGGATTGTGTTTTCCAGTGTGCATTACTTTGCATTTATCAACAGTGAATTTCATCTGCCATCTTGCTGCCCAGTCACCCAGTTTTGAGAGATCCTTGTGTAGCTCTTTGCAGTCTGCCTGGGCCTTAACTAGCTTGAGTGGTTTTGTAGCATCTGCAAATGTTGCCACCTCCCTGGTCACCCCTTTTTCCAGCTCATTTATTAATATATGAAAAGGACTCGACCCAGAACAGACCCCTGGTGGGAGACACCACTATTTACCTCTCTCCATGCTTAAAACTGACCATTTATTCCTCTCCTTTGTTTCCTGTCTTTTAACCAGTTACCAACCCATGAGAGGACCTTCCCTCTGATCCCATGGCAGCTTACTTGGCTTAAGAGCCTTTGGTGAGGGACCCTGTCGAAGGCTTTCTGAAAACCTAAGTGCACTATATCCATGGGATCCCCCTTGTCCACATGCTTGTTGACCCCCTGAGAATTCTAGTAGAGTGGTGAGGCGTGATTTCCCTTTAGTAAAACCATGTTGACTCTTCCCCAAGTTATGTTCATCTCTGTGTGTGACAATTTTGTTGTTTCCTATAATTTCAACCAGTTTGCCTGGTACTGAAGTCAGGCTCACCGGCCTGTAATTGCCAGGATCACCCCTGGAGTCCTTTTTAAAAATTGGCATCACATTAGCTACCCTCCAGTCATCTGGAACAGAAGCTGATTTAAATGATAGATTAGACAGGTGGTAGTCCTGCAATTTCACTTTTGAGTTCCTTCAGAACTCGAGTGAATACTTATTACTGTTTAGTTTATCAATTTGTTCCAAAGCTGCCTCTGACACCTCAGTCTGGGACAGCTCCTCAGATTTGTCCCCTAAAAAGAACCGCTCAGGTTTGGGAATCCTCAGCTGTGAAGACCAATGCAAAGAATTCATTTAGTTTCTCCACAATGGCCTTATCCTTGAGTGCTCCCTTAGCACCTCGATCGGCCAGTGGCCCACTGGTTGTTTAGCAGTTTCTGATGTACTTAGCACATTTTATTACTTTGAGTTTTTGGCAAATTGTTCCACAAATTATTTGTTGCCCTTCCTCGTATATTTACCCTTCGTTTGCCAGAGTTCAGGCTCTTTCTGTTTTCCTCACTAGGATTTAACTTCCGCTTTTTACATGAGGTCTTTTGGCCTCTCACTGTGTTTTACTTTGTTGGTTAACCACTGTGGCTCTTTTTTGGTTCTCTTACTGCTTTCTACTTTGGGGAAGTTGTTGAGTGTCTCTTATGGTGTCTTTGAAACGTTTCTACACGGCTTGCAGGGATTTCACTCTTTGCAATGGACTTTTTTAATTTCTGTTTCACAAACTTTGTTTTTGTGTAGTTCCCCTTCCTGCAATTAAACGCGACTGTGTTGGGCTGCTGTGCTGCTTACCCTGCCACAGGGCTGTTACATTTAATTATATTATTGTCACTATTACCAAGTGGTCCAGCTCTACTCACGTCTTGGACCAGATCCTGTGCTCCACTGTGGGACTAAATCAAGAATTGCCTCTTCTCTGGTGGGTTCCAGGTGTCGCTGCTCCAAGACACAGTCATTTCAGGTCTCAAGAAACTTTATCTCTGCATCCTGTCCTGAGGTGACATGTACTCACCCAGTCAAGGTGGGGATAGTTGAAATCCCCCATTATTGATTTTTTTTTATTGCAATAGCCTCTGTAATCTGCCTAGGTGTTTCCCTGTCCCTGTCCTGGTCAGTAATATCCCTCCTGCTACATTCAAGCAGGGGGTTACTATCCATAGAGATTCTAGGATCTGCTTTGATTCATTTAAGATATTTACTTCATTCAATTCTATGCTTTCTTTCACAGACAGTGTCACTCCCCTACCAGCACCCTGTGCTCTGTCCTCCTGATATATCTTGTACCCTGGTATTACTGTGGCCCATTGATCATCCTCATTCCACCACGTTTCTGTGATGCCTGTTCTAGCAATAGCCTCATTGCGTATGAGGCTCTAGTTCACCCATCTAACTTTGACATCAAGCGTCCGTGCCCTGGAGGTTGCCTCTTTCCCCAAAGTTTCCTCACTTCCTAATGCCTCTGCCCCCTCGCCCTGTGCAGCTCTGCCTGTGCAAGGGGGGGGGGGGGGGTCCTAGGCTAGGCCGCTGTGGGGAGGAGAGGGAAGATAGTCCCTCTGCTCTGCTGGTACCTGACCCCCCCCCCCCAGCTCAGTTAGTGCCCCTCACCCCTTGGGCAGTCTCCAATCTTAGCCCCAAGCCCGGGCGTGGCAGGAGCTGGGTGTAGTGAGACACCCTGGGGGGGGGGGGGGGAGAATGAAAGAGACATTAATTCCCCCCCCCCCCATCCACTGGGTAGGGAACCAGGCTGGAACCTTAGTCACGCAGCCTCTGTTGGGGGGGGAGGCGGAATGACGGCGGCACATCTGCGCCATCTTGGTAAAGTCCAGGAAGGGCCGTCGCGTGGCCGCCATATTGGGTGTGGCGGATGACGGTGCGCGGGAAAAGGAAACACCGGAGCGCATCCCGTGCGCCATCTTGGGTGTGGCGGATGAATACTCAGAGCGCGGGAAGAGGGACGCCATGTTGATAGTGTCGGAAACAATGGAGCGTGCAGACCGTGCGCCATCTTGGGTGTGGCCATGCCACAGTGGGCGCTATTGAGGGGCCATCTTGGGTGTGGCACGTGCTAGATTGGCTCCCCGGTATTATGTCATAGAGAGGAGCGTGACGTCATAATTTCCCCTCGCCAGGCACAGGGAGTGGGGAAAAGGGTGGGGCCAGTGGGAGCTAGATCCCGCCCCCTCTAGGGGCAGCAGAGGTGAGCCCCTCCCTTTCCACGAAAATGGCTGCTACAGAGACACCCCCACCCCCACGGAGCCCAGGGGCTGGTCCTGCCCCTGCTGGAGAACTGCCCCCAATAAGGGCGGGGCATGGGACTAGGGGGTGGAGCTTGGCACTCAGGAGGCGGAACTGGAGAGCCGAATGACGCTGGGGGGCGGGACTATTGGAAAGCCCAGAGCTGCGGGGGAGGGGGGTTCAGAGCTGGGGGGACATAAGGGAGGGGTCTCAAGATTGCTGGGAAATTTCCCACTGCTACAACACTCGCCCCCCCAAAATTGTTGATTGCGATACCCCCATCTCTACCACAGTGGGGGGGGGGAGGCCAGGCACCTGGGGGTGCAGGACCAGCAGGCCTGGGGTGGGGGTCTCAGCTTACATGCAAAGGGCCCAACACACACCAGGCAGCAAACAGAACCCAGGAGTCCTGACTCCCAGCGCCCCCTGCTCTAACCCTCCGGATTCCCCTCCCCTCCCCAAGCCAGGGAAAGAACCCAGGAGTTCTGACTCTTCCCCCCCCCCATTCTAACCACTAGTCCTCCCTCCTCTCCGAGAGCTGGGGAGAGAACCCAGGAGTCCTGACTCTGCCCCCCCCCCATTCTAACCACTAGTCCTCCCTCCTCTCCGAGAGCTGGGGAGAGAACCCAGGAATCCTGACTCTGCCCCCCCCACATTCTAACCACTAGTCCTCCCTCCTCTCCGAGAGCTGGGGAGAGAACCCAGGAGTCCTGACTCTGCCCCCCCCCATTCTAACCACTAGTCCTCCCTCCTCTCCGAGAGCTGGGGAGAGAACCCAGGCATCCAGGCTCCCTCCCCCCGCTCTAGGCTGGTGGGAAGATGCACCAGGAGTTCATGCTGCCCTATTACACGGCGGATTGTGACCAGGCGCGGGGGCTGATGAACACGGCCATGGGGCCCCTGCAGCGCCAGCTCCGGGCCGGCGAGTACGAGATCTTCCAGTATGCCCCCATCTTCGAGAGCGACTTCATACAGGTATCAGGGCTGGGCTCAGAGCTGGGGGCGGCGCTATGGGGCAGTGACCAGCTGGGGCCAAGCAGCTGAAGGGGAGGCACTAACCTGCCCTTCTGTGCCCCACCCGCAGATCAGCAAGCGCGGGGAGGTGGTGGACGTGCACAATCGTGTCCGAGTGGTCACGGTGGGCGTGGCCTGCACCAGCCCTGCTCTCCTGGTGCCCAACGTGCTGCTGCTGGCCCGGCCCGTGGTCCCCTCTGAGGAGAGCCGGGGCCGCAGGGGCCCCCCTGCCAAGGCACTAGAGCTCACCAGGTGAGACCCGCCCCCCCGCAGTAAATGGTGCCCCTCACTCCTGACTCGTAGCCCTCTCCTAGCCCAGCCCCAGACCTGTTGGTGCCCCTCACTCCTGACCAGCAGCCCTGGGCTCCCCCCTCATCCCTGCTGGTGGCCCTCGCTCCTGACCTGCAGCCCCTGCTAGCCCAGCCCTGTTGGTGCCCCTCACTCCCGACCTGCAGCCCTGGGCTCCCCCACCCCTCAGCCCTGACAGTGTCCCTCACTCCCGATCCGCAGCCCCTGCTAGCCCAGCCCCGGCCCCCCAGCCTCTCACTCCAGACCTGCAGCCCCCCAGGCCTAGGCTCCCCCACCTCAGCCCTGACCCACAGCCCTCTACTCTTCCTGCAGGCTGCTTCCGCTGCGGTTTGTGAAGATCTCGGTGCACGACGGCGAGATGCTGCAGCTGCGGCTGAAGCTGGCCAGCGGCCGCTCATTCTACCTGCAGCTCTGCCCCCAGGGCGATGCCCACTACGAGCTCTTCGACATGTGGGTGCAGATCATCAACCTCCTCCGGCCGCCCGCAGAGGAGAGCCACGGGGGACAGGCCCTGCCCGGAGACCCTGGGGCTTTCGGGGAACCCCTGCTCCAAGGCATCAGCCAGGACACCACCGGGGTGAGGCACCACCAGCTGCTCCTCTCCAGGCAGGGGGTTAGTGGTTAGAGCAGGGGGGGCTGGGAGCCCGGACGCCTGGGTTCTATCCCTGGCGCTGGGAGGGAAGGGGGGTCTGGTGGGGTAGAGTGGCTGGGGGGGAGCCAGGACTCCTGGGTTCTCTGCCTGGCTGTGGGAGGGGAGAGGGGGGCTGCGAGCCAGGAGTCCTATGTTCTCTAGCTATAACCCATTCCGTTGTCCTCCCCAGAGCCTGGAGTCGCTGGCCCCTGAGGAAGAAGCCCTGGATGCCTTGAGCATCCGCAGTCTCCGGACCCCCAGCCCCTCTCGGGATGACCCAGGGAGCTCACACAGCCGCACACCCCCCAGCCTCAGCCCCTCACTGCCGCGCAAGCTGCCCAGCGTGGGGAGAGGGTCGCAGCGGGGCGGGTCCACAGGGGAGCGCAGGAGCCAGTCTGAGTCGCCGGAGGGGTCACCGGCCCCCCAGGAGAGGAGTCAGGGGAGCAGCCCCTCAAGCAAGAGGAAAGAGTCCAGCAGGTGATGGGGAGGAGACCAGGAAATTGGGATCTGGGGGGTTGGGGCAATGGAATGTGTCCGGCGTACAGGGTGGGGCGGTTGGGGGGGTGAAGGGCCTGGGAGGTGGGAGGCTAGGAGGTGGGGGGGTGGGGGAAGGTGGGGGGTGATCCCTGCGTCTCATAGTCTCGTTTCATTTCCAGGCGGGCGGATCGAGGGGGGGGAGCCAGACAGAGCAAATCATCGCAGAGCCGGGGTAAGAGCCAGACACAGGCTGGGGAGGGTGCCCCCCCCGTGTGACAGCCCCTAGCCCAGCCCTGCCCCACTGCATCCCCCAGCTCGCCTTTGCGGCCCGAGCCCAGGGCACCCTGTCTGGCCATCCCTCTGGGGCCCAGGGGGGCCAACTTCCTAACTGCACAAAACCACGTGCCCTTGCCCCGCCCCTTCTCTGGAGCCCCGCCCCCATCACTCCAGCCCCCTCCCTCCGCCGCTGGCTCACGGGTGTGGGCTCCGGGAGGGACCTGGCAGCCACTTCTGGGGAGCGGTGCGGGGCGCTGGCCGGCAGGGAGCCACCAGGGGCCCTTTTCGACCGGGTGTTCTGGTCCTCTGCAGGGGGCCACGTCCCCCCCCCAGCCCGACCCCCGGCCCCCCAAGCCTGATGCCTGCCCCCCCAACCTGACACTGCCCCCCCCAGTCTGAACACCCAGCCCCCGCCCCCAGCCCGACACCCGCCCCCCCCGCCCGACCCGGCCCGTTCTCTGCCCCCCCACCCGACACCCGCCCCCCCCGCCCGATTCTCTGCCCCCCCAGCCCGACCCGGCCGGTTCTCTGCCCCCCCCCCCCAGCCCGACCCGGCCGGTTCTCTGCCCCCCCCAGCCCGACGCCCAGGCCCCACCAGTCTGACACCTGCCCCCCAGGACCCCGCCCCCAGCCCGATGCCCCGGCCCCCCCGCCTGACCCGGCCGGTTCTCTGCCCCCCCCCCGGCCCCCCCGCCTGACCCGGCCGGTTCTCTGCCCTCCCCCGGCCCCCCCGGCCCCCCCGCCTGTTCTCTGCCCCCCCCCCCGGCCCCCCCGCCTGACCCGGCCGGTTCTCTGCCCCCAGGCAGGACGCCCGGCCGGATCCTGTCGCTGGTGAAGTCCCTGTCCCGCCTCAGCCTGAGTCGGGGCGACGCGCGGAGCCGCCCCCCCCGCCGGGACAAGAAGAGGCGCTGACGGCTGGCGGGGGAGGAGCCAGTAGAGAAGGGGCGGGGCATGGTGGAGAAAGGGGCGGAGCCTCCTGGGCCCGTTGGGGGAGGAGCCTGCCTGAGAGCCCAATAAAGTCTCAGTTACCAGCACGGGGCGTTGTCCTGAGGGGGCGGGGCTCTGGCAGCAGGCGCCCGAGGGGTGTGTCCATGCCATGGGGCGGGGCCAAGGCCCGGAAGCGGGAGCTCTGAGCGTTTCTAGTCTCCTCCCGGTCCTCCGATCATCACTTCCGGTGCTGAGCGGATGTGGTGCGGAGCGGGGCGGAAGTGAAGTTAGTTAAGGGGGTTGCGGGGCGGAAGTGACGCGAGCGGCGTTCCCGCGCGGCGGGATGCGGCTTCTGAGCTGGAACGTGGCCGGGCTCCGGGCCGGGCCGGGTCCCGCGGGGCTCGGGGCGCTGGGCGGGGACGTGATCTGCCT
Source organism: Gopherus evgoodei (assembly GCF_007399415.2). NCBI lineage: Eukaryota > Metazoa > Chordata > Testudines > Testudinidae > Gopherus > Gopherus evgoodei. The sequence continues at coordinate 869,709 of NW_022060078.1, read as the reverse complement.
GCAGGAGACCCGCGTCACGCGTGAGCGGGGTCAGGGGTCACAGGGGCGGAGCCAGGGGAAGGGAGTAGGGCAAGGGTCACAGGGATAGGGGTCAGGGGTCACAGGGGCGGAGCCAGGGGAAGGGAGTAGGGCAAGGGTCACAGGGATAGGGGTCAGGGGTCACAGGGGCGGAGCCAGGGGAAGGGAGTAGGGCAAGGGTCACAGGGATAGGGGTCAGGGGTCACAGGGGCGGAGCCAGGGGAAGGGAGTAGGGCAAGGGTCACAGGGATAGGGGTCAGGGGTCACAGGGGCGGAGGCGGGGAAGGGAGTAGGGCAAGGGTCACAGGGATAGGGGTCAGGGGTCACAGGGGCGGAGGCGGGGAAGGGAGTAGGGCAAGGGTCACAGGGATAGGGGTCAGGGGTCACAGGGGCGGAGGCGGGGAAGGGAGTAGGGCAAGGGTCACAGGGATGGGGTCAGGGGTCACAGGGGCAGAGGCGGGGAAGGGAGTAGGGCAAGGGTCACAGGGATGGGGTCAGGGGTCACAGGGGCGGAGCCAGGGGAAGGGAGTAGGGCAAGGGTCACAGGGATAGGGGTCAGGGGTCACAGGGGCGGAGGCGGGGAAGGGAGTAGGGCAAGGGTCACAGGGATGGGGGGTCGGGGTCACGGGGAGGAGCTAAGGGAAAGGAGCAGGGGTCAAAGGGCAGGGCTTGGGGCAGGAGGTCCAGTGGGGAAGGGGTCAAAGGGCAGGGTTCACAGGGCATGGACATGGAAGTAGTGATGGCAGGGGGGGTCAGAGGTCAACGAGCAGGGCCAGCGATGGGGGTTGGGGGCACTGTGCAGAAGGGGGCTGGAGGGGCCCAGCCTGACCCCACGGTGACCCCGTGTCCCCAGGGGACCTGCTGGCGGAGCCATTGGCCATGGTGGACGGCTACAACTCCTACTTCAGCTTCTGCCGCACCCGGAGCGGCTACTCAGGTAACGGGGGAGGGCTTGGGACCCAGGCGTCCGGGCTCCCAGCCCCTCCCCAAGCCGGGGCTAGCACCGGACTCCTGGGTTCTCTCTCGCTCTTTCTCCCCACAACCAGGTGTGGCGACCTTCTGTAAGGACAGTGCCACCCCGCTGGCGGCGGAGGAGGGGCTCTCCGGGCTCCTGGCCCGGCCCGGGGAGGGTGGCGCCGTGGGGTGTTATGGAGACCTAGGGGCCTTCACACCCCAGGAGCTGAAGGCGCTGGACAGTGAGGGGCGCGCGGTGATCACCCACCACCGCATACGGTGAGGGGCGCCTTGGGGCCGTGTCCCCGAGGATTGTGGGGTGAGGAGCTGTGGGCCCACAGAGTGCTGGGTTGGGGAGGGCAGGGAGCCAGGTGTGGGGGGATTGTTTTTGGCAAGGGCTAGGGGGCAGGGCGCAGATGCCAGCCTAACACACTCCCAATGTGTTTTCTGCCTTCTCCCCCCCCACAGGACATCGGCACAGCAGGAGACCACCCTGACGGTGATCAATGTGTACTGCCCACGGGCCGACCCCCAGCGCCCCGAGCGCGCTGCCTACCAGGCATCCTTCTACCAGCTGCTGCAGGGCCGAGCCGAGGCGCTGCTAAGAGACGGGGGGTATGTACCCTGCCCCAATCCCTGACACCCCGGGCCAAGGCACTGCTGAGAGATCGTATCCCCCTCAGTCTCCTCTGACCCCATCAACCCAAACCGAAGCACCTCTTGAAGCCAGAGGGTCCAGGTTGCCCCCCCATCTCACTGTGGACCACCCCCCCGCACCCAGGTCTTGTCTCTCCATCACCCTCCTCAGAGCGCCTCCTAGGACTAGAGACCTCCCCTCCATCTGAGGTGCTGTCTCCCCCCATCCTCTCATTGCCTGGGCTTATCATTTGCAGATGACACCAAACTGGGAGGGATTGCAACTGCTTTGGAGGACAGGGTCAAAATTCAAAATGATCTGGACAAATTGGAGAAATGGTCTGAGGTAACAAAGTGCTCCACTTAGGAAGGAACAATCAGTGTCACACACACAGAATGGGAAGAGCCTGTCTAGGAAGGATGAAGGCAGAAAGGGATCTGGAGGTTATAGTGGACCACAAGCTAAATATGAGTCAACAGTGTGATGCTGTTGCAAAAAAAGCAAACGTGATTCTGGGATGCATTAACAGGTGTGTTGTGAGCAAAAGTCATTCTTCCGCTCTGCTCCACGCTGGTCAGGCCTCAACTGGAGTATCGTGTACAGTTCTGGGCACCGCACGTCAAGAAAGACATGGAGAAATTGGAGAGGGTCCAGAGAAGAGTGACAGGAATGATTAAAGGTCTAGAGAACATGACCTATGAAGGAGGCTGAGAGAATTGGGTTTGTTTAGTTTGGAAAAGAGAAGACAGACAGGGGACATGACAGCAGTTCTCAGGTATCTGAAGGTGTCATAAGGAGGAGGGAGAAAACTTGTTCACCTTCGCCTCTAAGCAATGGGCTTAAACTGCAGCAAGGGAGGTTTAGGTTGGATATTAGGAAAAAGTTCCTAACTGTCCGGGTGGTTAAATACTGGAATAAATTGCCCAGGGAGGCTGTGGAATCTCCATCTCTGGAGATATTTAAGAGTAGGTTAGATAAATGTCTATTAGGGATGGTCTAGACAGTATTTGGTCCTGCCATGAGGGCAGGGGACCGACCTCTGACTCCCCAGCCCCATTTTTTGTCTTCCAGCCACGTTGTGATCTTGGGGGACATCAACACGTCGCATCGGCCCATCGACCACTGTGAGCCAGGGGACCTGGTTAGTGCCCAGGGGGTCCCCCTCTAATCTGGGGGGGAATGGGGAGCCGGGACTCCTGGGTCCTCGCCTCAGCTCTGGGAGGGCTGAAGAGGTTGTTTGTTCTTTCATAGCTTTACACTGACTCTCCCTCCCCCAGGAGGCGTTCCAGGAGCACCCAGGCCGGCGCTGGCTGGACGGGTTCCTGTGGGCGCCAGATGGGCCCCCCGGGCAGGGGCTCTTTGTCGACACCTTCCGCCTCCTGCACCCCAGCCAGCCCTACGCCTTCACCTGCTGGCGCATTGACACCGGCGCCCGTCTCACCAACCACGGCACGCGGCTAGACTACGTCCTGGCCGACCGGGCACTGGCGCTGGCCGAGCTGCGAGATGCCCGCATCCTGCCTGAGGTGCCTGGCTCTGACCACTGCCCTGTGCTGGCTGAGCTGGCGGCCACCTTCCTGCCAGCGCCCCACTGCCCCCCGCTCTGCACCCGCCACATGCCCGAATTCGCCGGCACCCAGCAGAAGCTCAGCCGCTTCCTGGTCAGGGTGGAGCCAGGAGCAGGGGCTGCGGGAGTCCACAGGACATGTCGGGGGGCAGGGGTGGGACGAGGGTGCTCCGCACGGAGGGGGCGACGCCTGCCCAGGGGACAAGGGGACCTTCTGAGGTATTTCAGAGCTGCACAGGGCCAGCTGGGGACAGGCATGGGCCAGAATGGACAAGAGTTGGACCAGAATGCCTCAGGGCACGGGACACAGGAACTGGCCCAGGATGCGCTGGGGCAGAGAGGACAAGAAGCAGCCCACAGTGCACCAGGGCAGGGCAGACAATTGGAGCTGACAATGGGGCAGGCAGCAGGCACCCAGCTGAGCAGCACGGCCCACTGGCGCATGGTGCTGTGTGGCCCCACTCTCCCACCCTGTTGCCCAGGCCACAGGGAGCCATGTGCCCTGCGAACCGTCCGCAAACCCGGCCCCAACCGCGGGCGGCGTTTCTACATCTGTGCCCGGCCCCCAGGGCGCCGCAGTGACCCCCGTGCCCGCTGTGACTTCTTCCGCTGGGCTGGCAAGGGGCGCTCATGAAGCAGCTCTTCTGGGGCTTCGCTCCCCAGCCCCATAGGACAGGTGCAGGGCATTGTGGGTCTGTTCCCCCACCTCACCCTTCAATTCTTTTTGTAACTCAGGTTTTGTACAAAAGGGAAAATTCTGTCTGTTTTTATAAATAAAGATGCTTTGTGGAAGCTGGCCCATCTGTTAGGTGGGAATGTTCTTGCTGGGAGTATTGAGAGTCTGGGGGGGTGGGGTGGGTTTCAGTTTGGAGCTGGCTAGGGATGTGTGTTCCCCAAGGAAGAAGGGTGAGTCCTAGGACGCAACGAAATGAAGAATATAACTCCATGGGACATCAGAAGGGACCAATAGTCTGACCGCCTGCACAATGCAGGCCACAGAACCCCATCCAAACAACCCCTTTGGTTTGAAGACCTCAAGCTGCAGAGAATCCACCAGCAAGCGACCCATGCCCCACGCTGCAGGGGAAGGCAAAAAACCTCCAGGGCACCTGCCAGTTACTGGACTCACACCAGTTCGATACAGATATCTGATAATATTACTGATCTTCTGTTAATGTTTTGCCATTAGCACCCTTATTTATGCCTAATTAGTCTCTTCCTAGGGACTATGTTACCTTTTAACAGATTGGTAAGGTAAAAGTGGGTTGGTGTGCCCCTAAGTATCTTGTCTCCTGATTGGTCAGGTGTTTATGAGAGCATCATACCCCTTGCAGGGTGGCATTCTTTCTTTTACAAATAGTCTTGCTGACTGTAGGCAAAACAGTAATTACCCCTATATTTTCCCATGTTATTTTTGTTCCATAGGCAGGCTAGGTTTTAATGTTTTTCTTGCTGTGTTAAGCTTTAAGTTTATTCACAGGTAATGTAATAGCTGAAAAGCATCATTACCATATTACCTTCTAAGGATTTTGTCCAAAAATCATACACACTATACAGTGTTACAGGGGTACTTAAACATTACATTAACATTACTTAACAATAACATTTAGCATATTCAACTCCTGCGCTTACAAGAGACCTGATAAAGAAAAAAGTCTTGACTGCCCTATTGCAAAAAGGTCTGTCAGATTTGCAACTTTGAATTAAAAAGTCAAATGAATTTTTACAAACCAGATGTTGTGCTGGTTTAGAACTTTTATTTTCCTTTACACTGCTTTGTTTTTATATAGCTGTATATATATTTGGATTATAAAGCTTTTAACTTTATTTGAGAGAGGTGAGTTTTGATTTTGTCCACCTATGATTTGCCTCTTTCTGCCACTGCATGAAACAATCAACCTCTCCTTTAGCTAATTTAGGTTTAGGGTGGCTGAGTTTGTCCTCCTAAATCATACAAGACAAAAAGATCCCTACCAGAACAGAGTGGGAACCAACATATTAGCACAGTGCTCTGCTAAAAGGGAGAGCACTTAACAAAGGAAGCAGAATCTGATACCTTTACCTGGGCCAGGCATGCAGATCTTATTTCCTTACCAACTATAACCCCTCCTCTGTTAATTTGTTCCATTCTGTGCATCTGAAGAAGTGAGCTGTAGCTCATGATAAGGTGCCACAAAAAGAACAGGAGTACTTGTGGCACCTGTACTTCAACATTTCTTATCATTCATTCCACTTTCACACATTTGCAGATGCGACACAGCTGATCAAGCTCGTTTTGAGGGCACTCAGGAAGGGTGCCCCCAGCCCCTTTGTCTGGGGTCAGGTCACTCCCTTTGGGGGGCACCTGGCATTGGCCACTGGCGGGAGGCAGGCTCAATGGAAACGCCCCCCAGGATCGGAGTCTCTGAAAGCAGAGGGGTCTCACACACACACACAGCTAGACCCACCCCCCGGCAAGGTTACAACCCAGCCCCCCCGGGCAATGGGCTCTGCCCCCCATTTCCTGGGGCAGGATTCGGGTTTAGCCGCTGCTGACCCCGCAGGCCGGCCCGGCTGCAGCGAAGGGAGAAGGCGGAGCAGCTGCTCCCGCCCAGGACCGAGCCGAGCCCCAGCCAGACCGAGCCCCGGACGCCGGGCTCCCCCCGCTCCCTGCAGCCCCTGCTCCGGATGCAGCAGCAGCCGCCGCTCCCCGCGCGAGAGCCGCGCCCGCTTTTATACCCCGCCCCGCTCCGGGCCGGCCAATGGGGCGGCCGGAGCATCTGCGCATGCGCCCCTCTGCCGCGGCGGCGGCTCACCAGAGCGGCCGCCAGGTGGCGTCAGAGCGGCGGGGCCTTATATAGCCCCGCCCCCCCGCTGCAGAGAGCGCAACTTCCTCCCTCCCCCCATGCACCCCAACCACCTTCCCCTGCCGCCAGATCGCCCCCCTACACAGGGAGCCTGCCTGGCCCCGCGGGGCAATGCCCCAGGGTGGTTCTGGGGCTGTGTCAGGGCTGGGGGCAGAGGGTGATCCCCACCTTGGTGCAGCCGGGCAGTGGGGGCTCCCCCCTGCCAGGCTGGAGCCTCTGCATGGATTTGATTGACAAATAAAACTGGCTGAGGTTTGGGCACAGAATTTGTGAGATTTTGGTGCTGAATGGCCCCTGCACCCCCTCCCCAGTACCCGTTGTACCATATTGGTGACGGTGACAGCGCCCCTGCACACACACACACACACACCCCAGTACCCGTTGTACCATATTGGAGACAGCGCAGCGCGACCCAGCCCTTGCCCGTGTGATGTTAGCAGGGACTGGCTTCGCTGGTGCCTTCTCTGGAGTCGCTGGTAAAACCAGGCCATGGTCCCACCTGTTACCAACCTGGGGGGCCCCTGTCACTGGAATGTCAGGTCTCACGAAACACCCCCCCGAAAAATGGGATTTTCTCCTTGACATGAATACAAATGAAAAAGGCCCTTGGAAATCTAATGGGGGTTTATGGCCTGCTGCTTCCACACTAATGAACGCTAATTATTATTCATCACGACAGTAGGTTTATTACATGACGACAATGGCAACCCTCATCCAAGCCCTCCCGTCCGTCACTCGCGGTCCGTCCGTCACTCGCGGTCCTCGGAAGGAGCCGGTCACGGGACAAGGCTCCCCCATTTCACCGGGGAGTCGCAGATGTGAAACACAGGAAGGGATTTAAGAAGCCGACTCAGGGTGTCTACACCACCCGCCGGATCGAACACCCGCAGGGCTTCGAGTCCCGAGCAGTCCAGGCAAACGGCCCACGTTCCGCCCAAGTCAAACCTGTTCTTCAGCGTCACCTTCAGCACAGGAGCTGCCTATTTACTTTAAAAAACAGCAACAAATTATCCGCCTCCTTTTCTGTGTGAATCTCCCCAGCGGGTAGAGACGGCTCGGCTTGGCGCTTGGATGTCCAGGGGCTCGGGCTGCTGCCTCCCCGGGGCCCTAGGGACAGCTCTGTCTGGCCGCCATTAGGGAGTCCCCAGTTTGGGAACCAGGCAAATCTCTAGTTGATGGACTCCCCCCTGGAAGACTTTGAGTACCCCCAGGGGCCACTGGTCTAACCCACTAGCCCCCCCACTCCACTCCCCTTCAAAGCCAGGAAGAGAACCCAGGCGTCCTGGCTCCCAGCCCCCCCTCTAACTCACTAGCCCCCCACTCCCCTCCCAGAGCCATGGAGAGATCCCAGGCGTCCTGGCTCCCAACTCCCCCGGAGCCAGGGAGAGAACCCAGGCGTCCTGGCTCCCAGTCCTCCCCACCTTGGGGCAGCCATCTGGGACCACAGCCTGTGCCCTACTCAGCCCCCCAGGCCTTTAATCCACCCGCCCCCCCCAGACTACAGCATAGACCCAGACCTGGATGGCGGCAGAGGCGTGGTCCCCTCTGCCAGCCACACACCTCCCCCACACCCCGCGCCCCCCCAGTATTCCCCCCTTGCTATCCAAGTCCTGCCCCCCCCAGTACCTCCGCCTTAGGGGTTAGGGCCGGACACCTGGGTTCTCTGGAAGCGGCGTCTGGTGGGTTGGGGTGCAGGGGAGCCCGGACGCCTGGGTTCTCCCCCCCGTGCTCGGTGCCTGGAGGAGGGTGGGGGGGTCCAGCTGCCGATGGCTCCGTTCAGCGCTTGTCCCGGCCTCCAGCAGCGTCCGCCCGGCCCAGCTCAGCTCAGCTCGGCTCCGCTCCGCTCCCTGGCCAGACCGACTCGGCGGGGGCGGGGGCGGGACCCAGCTGTGAGGCTAGTCATGTGACCGAATCAGCTGTTTTCCCCGCCCCCCCCCGGCTTTCCCTGGTGACAAACAGCGCCCCCCCTCTCACCCCCGCGGCCTGTCCGCCAGTCTCGAGGGGTGGGGGGGGGCTCGCTCCAATGTCCAATGCTGCAACCCTCCAACTGGTGTCCGGGAGCAGTGGGGGGCGCCCCCAGAGATTGGGGTGACCCCTTCCAGGCCCCCTCCATGACCACGACGCCTGGGGCGGGGGGAGGCGGGAATGCCAGGCAGTGGGGCAGCAGGAACCACAGTTACATCCCCCCCTCGTAGGAAACACTCCAAACTTTTATTCAAAAATGTCTGTAGCTACGAGGACAGCGCGGGGGGGGGTCTCTCGGGGCACGCGGGGGGGGCAGCGAACTGCAAATGACCGTGGCGGGGGGCGGGGGGGCTGCCATTCCCACTTTGGCCACCTGCGGGTTCATGAGTCTGTAGCCCCCACAAAGCGAGTTTAACAGCCCCCCCCCGTGCGATGCCTGCTGGGAGGGGGGAGGGGGGGCGCACAAGTTCCCCCCACATAAAGAACCCAGGGCTAAATACTCCGATGTCATTTAAACCCTGCCTGGTGCCCCCCCTCCCTGAGCAGGGAGCCGCCCCATTGTAGGGGGGGCAGAGTGCCCCGGGGGAGGGTAACGACCCCCCCCTTGGCCTTTTGTTCTTCTTCGCCTAAAAAATCGTGTTACAAAGTTTTTTCCCACGGGGGGTGCGTGGCAGGAACCCCCCCCCCCAAGAACCCTCTTTGCTGCAGAGAAGAGGGATGCTCTGATTTGGGGGAGTCAAGTGAGGTACCAGTGGAGGGGTCACGACAACCCCCCCCTTTCCTCTGGGACTCGACACTAAAAGGGGAAATCGGGAGGCAGGAGCTGGGGCAAGGGAAGTGCCCCTAAATCCGGCCCCCCCATGGGACACCAGGGACCGGGAACAAAGGAACTGTAATTCCAGGGAGTGCAGCATGTAAAACCGCCAACCCCCCTCCCCTCCAGAAACAAAAGGCTGCAGCATCTTGGGACCCCCCCAGCCCCGCTGCCAAGGGCCCCAGCTGCAGATGGGGATTTGGGGGGGGGCTGATACAGTGAGTTCCTGAAACCTTGGTGGGCGGGGGGGGGGAGCCTGGGTCTGGAATAGGCGGAAGGGGCAGGTTGGGAGGTCCAGCCCCTCCGGAGCAGGTGGACTGCAGTGAGGGCGCAAGATGGGCACACCCCCCCCAGCACCGTGGGGCTGCCCGACAGCCAAGTGCAACTGTGATTATCCCCCCCCCGCCACATGGGGCCCCTAGGGCCAGCCCCCCCACCAACCAGGCAGGGAGCCCAGGGGCCCACATGGCAGGGGAAAACCTGGCCCAGGATTCAGTGGGTTACAGCACAGGGGGGGCTGGGAGCCAGGATTCCTGGGTACTCCCCCCGGCTCTGGGAGGGGAGCAGGGGCTGATGGTTAGAGCGGGGGGGCTGGGAGCCAGGACTCCTGGGTTCTCTCTCTGGCTCTGGGAGGGGAGCAGTGGGGGGATAGGTGCCCGGACCCCTGGGTTCCACGCAGTCAGGGACACAGACACAAGCTGAGTGGGTTTTATTTAGAGCCCTTGTCAGGTCACGCCGGGGGGTCTGCCCCGTGTAGCGGGGGGGGGTGTCCGTCCCACGCAGGGGGGGGGCGTCCATCCCGGGCTCAGGCACTGCTGGTGACGCACTGGGCCCCCAGGCTGCCGAAGGAATCCCGCTCCCACTCGCTCATGAGGGCGAAGTGCAGGGGCCGCTGGCAGAAATGGCAGGCGGAGGACGCGGGGGGCTGCAGGGGGAGCCCCACGTCCTGCCAGCCCTGCACCAGGCGCTCTGCAGGGGGGAGATGGGGTGAGACCTCTGTGCCCCTCCAGGTACCCTCCCAGCCTCCCCACGCTGCCCCAATCTCCCCTCCCCCTGGGATCTTCATCCTTCACCGACTGCCCCCCCCCAGGTACCCTCCCAGCCTCCCCCCGCTGCCCCAATCTCCCCTCCCCCTGGGATCATCATCCTTCCCTGACTGCCCCCCCCAAGTGCCCCTGGCCAGCCCCCACCTCGCTCCCATTTACCCCCCCCAGCTCCAGATGGCCCGTCCCCTCCCCCCAGCCCGCTGCCCTCACCCACGAAGTAGTCCATCATGGGGGGCGTGTGGTGGGGGGAGGGTGCCAGGCGCAGCAGCTCCTCGCCCCGGGGCACCGTGGGGTAGTTGATGGCTTGGACGTAGATGTTGTGCTGGGACAGGAGAAGGTCGCAGAGCTGGGAGTTCAAGGCCGCGTCGCCCACCTGCAGGGGGACAATCGGAGAGACAAGGATGGGACCCAGGAGTCTGGGAAATACCCCCTCCCGCCTCCCACACCACATACACCTCCCCACTCTCCTCCTGGGGTCCTGGCTCCCAGCCCCCCTGCTCTAACCACCAGGCCCCACTGCCCTCCCAGAGCCGGAAGAGAACCCAGGAGTCCTGGCTCCCAGCTCCCCCTGCTCAAGCCCCCCGCCCCGAGGACCCAGGCGTCCGGCCGTACCCGGATGGGGATGATGTGGCTGGGGCACCTGACGAGGGGCAGCCCAGCGTCCATCAGCAGCTGCCGCATGTGCTTGACGTTGCGCTGGTGGGCCCGGCGCAGCCCCCGGCCCTCGGGCCCAGCCAGCACCCGCAGCGAGGCCAGGGCGCCGGCCAGCACCGGGGGGGGCAGCGAGGTGGTGAAGATGAAGCCGGCCGCGTAGGAGCGAACCGTGTCCACCAGCGCCGCCGTGCTGGCGATGTACCCCCCAACGCAGCCGAAGGCCTTCCCTGGGGGAGAGAGCAGGGTGAGACAGTGCCCCCTGGCGCCGGGGCCAGGCCTGCTGGGAGATCCCCCGCCCCACAGCACAGCGCCCCCTGGCGCCGGGGCCGGGCCTGCTGGGAGAGCCCCCCGCCCCACAGCACTGCGCCCCCTGGCGCCGGGGCCGGGCCTGCTGGGAGATCCCCCCCGCCCCACAGCACAGCGCCCCCTGGCGCCGGGGCCGGGCCTGCTGGGAGATCCCCCCGCCCCACAGCACAGCGCCCCCTGGCGCCGGGGCCGGGCCTGCTGGGAGATCCCCCCCCGCCCCACAGCACAGCGCCCCCTGGCGCCGGGGCCGGGCCTGCTGGGAGAGCCCCCCGCCCCACAGCACTGCGCCCCCTGGCGCCGGGGCCGGGCCTGCTGGGAGATCCCCCGCCCCACAGCACAGCACCCCCTGGCGCCGGGGCCGGGCCTGCTGGGAGAGCCCCCCGCCCCACAGCACAGCGCCCCCTGGCGCCGGGGCCGGGCCTGCTGGGAGAGCCCCCCGCCCCACAGCACAGCGCCCCCTGGCGCCGGGGCCGGGCCTGCTGGGAGAGCCCCCCGCCCCTCAGCACAGCGCCCCCTGGCGCCGGGGCCGGGCCTGCTGGGAGATCCCCCCGCCCCACAGCACAGCGCCCCCTGGCGCCGGGGCCGGGCCTGCTGGGAGATCCCCCCGCCCCACAGCACAGCACCCCCTGGCGCCGGGGCCGGGCCTGCTGGGAGAGCCCCCCGCCCCACAGCACAGCGCCCCCTGGCGCCGGGCCCGGGCCTGCTGGGAGATCCCCCCCGCCCCACAGCACAGCGCCCCCTGGCGCCGGGGCCGGGCCTGCTGGGAGATCCCCCCCACCCCACAGCACAGCGCCCCCTGGCGCCGGGGCCGGGCCTGCTGGGAGATCCCCCCCGCCCCACAGCACAGTGCCCCCTGGCGCGGGGGCGGGCCTGCTGGGAGATCCCCCCCGCCCCACAGCACAGCGCCCCCTGGCGCCGGGGCCGGGCCTGCTGGGAGATCCCCCCCCCCCCACAGCACAGCACCCCCTGGCGCCGGGGCCGGGCCTGCTGGGAGAGCCCCCCGCCCCACAGCACAGCGCCCCCTGGCGCCGGGGCCGGGCCTGCTGGGAGAGCCCCCCCGCCCCACAGCACAGCGCCCCCTGGCGCCGGGCCCGGGCCTGCTGGGAGATCCCCCCCGCCCCACAGCACTGCGCCCCCTGGCGCCGGGGCCGGGCCTGCTGGGAGATCCCCCCCACCCCACAGCACAGCACCCCCTGGCGCCGGGGCCGGGCCTGCTGGGAGATCCCCCCCACCCCACAGCACAGCGCCCCCTAGTGCCCAGCCCCCACCCCAGAGCACAGTGCCCCCTGGCGCGGGGGCGGGCCTGCGGGGAAAGCCCCCTGCCCCACAGCACAGCACCCCCTAGTGCTCAGCCTCCACCTGCCGGGAAGATCCCCCGGCCCACAGCACAGCGCCCCCTGGTGCCAGGGCCGGGCCTGCTGGGAGAGCCCCCCCGCCCCACAGCACAGCGCCCCCTAGTGCCCAGCCCCCGCCCCACAGCACAGCACCCCCTGGCGCGGGGGCGGGCCTGCGGGGAAAGACCCCTGCCCCACAGCACAGCACCCCCTAGTGCTCAGCCCCCACCTGCCGGGAAGATCCCCCGGCCCACAGCACAGCGCCCCCTGGTGCCAGGGAGACGCCCCCTGACTAGGCCCCTGCTCAGTCTCCTGCCCCCCAGCATCCCCCGCCCTAGGGTGCCTCCCCCCCGACTCACCCAAGGTGCCGGAGACAATGTCGACCTTGCCCAGCACCCCGTCACGCTCCGCGATGCCAGCCCCACGGGCGCCGTACAGCCCCACGGCGTGAACTTCGTCCACGAAGGTGAGGGCGCCGTGCTCATGGGCCACGTCACACAGCTCCTCCAGGGGGCAGATCCCACCTGCAGGGGGAGAGGGAGCAGCTGTGGGGGGTCCCTGGGACACAGGGGCAGGGCACGGGGCTCCTAGGATGCAGGGGGGGGGCCCTGGGATGCGGGGGGAGGGTGGGACCCTAGGGGGCAAAGGCTGGGTCCCTGGGACCCTCGGGGGCAGGGCAGGGGTGTCCCTGGGATGAAGGGGGAGGGTGGCACCCTGAGGGGCAGGGCAGTGGGATCCCTGGGGGGTGGGGTGGGGGGGTCCCTGGGATGTGGGGGCAGGGTGGGGGGACCCTGGAGGGAGGGGCGGAGGGGTCCCTGGGATGCGAGGGGAGGATGGGACCTGGGGGGTGGGGCAGGGCGAGGGGATCCCTGGGATGCAGGGGGAGGGTGGGACCCTGGGGGGGCAGGGCGGGGGGACCCTGGGATGTAGCAAAGGGGGCTGGGGGGGTCCGTGGGCTGCGGGGAGGAGGGCGGGACCCTACCGTCCATGGAGTGCACAGTCTCGAAGGCCACAATCTTGGGGATGCCAGGGGGGCTGCGGCCCAGCAGCTGGGCCAGGTGCTGGGGGTCGTTGTGCCGGAAGACGTGTTTGGGGACCCCGCTGTTGCGGATCCCCTGGATCATGGAGGCGTGATTCCCCGCGTCCGAGAAGATCTCACAGCCTGGGAGTGGGGCGGGGGCTGTTAATGCTGTGACTAGAACCCAGGCATCCGGGCTCCCAGTCCCCCCGCTCTAACTCCCAGCCCCGACTCCCCTCCCAGAGCTGGGGCAAGAACCCAGAAGTCCTGGTTCCGCCCCCCCCCGCTCTAACCACTAGCCTCCACTGCCCTCCCAGAGCTGGGTAGAGAACCCAGGAGTCCTGGCTCCCAGCCTCCTGCTCTATCCACTAGCCCCCACTCCACTCCCAAAGCCAGGGAGAGAACCCAGGCGTCCGGGTACCTGGCATCATCCTGGCGAGGGTGAAGAGGGTGGAGTCGTTGGCAACGTAGCAGGAGGAGAACAACAAGGCGGCGTCTTTGCGATGGAGCTGGGCCAGCTCCCGCTCCAGGTCCACATGGTACTGGCTGGTGCCCGAGATGTTCCTGGTGCCCCCGGCCCCCAAGCCATGGTGCTGCAGGGCGTCCCTAGAGGAGAGAGAGGGGTCAGCACACAGGGCTGGGCTAGCAGGGGCTGCGGGTTGGGAGTAAGGGGCACTGGCAGGGCTGGGAGGGAGGCCAGGGCTGGGCTAGCAGGGGCTGCGGGTCGGGAGTAAGGGGCACTGGCAGGGCTGGGAGGGAGGCCAGGGCTGGGCTAGCAGGGGCTGCAGGTCGGAAGTGAGGGACATTGGCAGAGCCAGGCGGGGAGCCCAGGGCTGGGGCGGGGGCGGGGGCAGGGGGCTGCGTGTCAGGAGTGAGGGGCACAGGCAGGGCCTTGCGGGGGAGCCCAGGGCTGGGCTAGCAGGGGCTGCGGGTCAGTTGTGAGGGGCACCGGCAGGGCTGGGGGGAGCCCAGGGCCAGGCTAGCAGGGGCTGCGGGTCAGTTGTGAGGGGCACCGGCAGGGCTGGGGGGAGCCCAGGGCTGGGTGAGCAGGGGCTCCATGTCGGGAGTGAGGGGCACCAGCAGGGCTGTTGTGGGGAGCCCAGGGCCGGGCTGGCAGGGGCTGCAGGTTGGGAGTGAGGGGCACCCTCTCACATGGCAGCCTGCAGCACCCGTGGGTGGCGGCTCATGGCCAGGTAGTCATTGCTGCACCAGACCGAGACCTCGGGGCCCGCGGCCTCCCGGGCGAAGGGGAAGGCATCCGCCCGGCGCGTCACCGTCTTGAAGACGCGATAGGTGTGATCCCGGCGCTTGGCCTCCAGCCGCCCCTCCAGGAAGGAATCATAGGAGAAAGCTCCGGATCCTGGGGGGGGGGGACAGACAGAGTCAGAGACAGACCCCCAGACACAGCAGTTCCCCCCTCACTTCCCCCCCAGACACAGGGGGTCCCTCCCTCGCTTCCCCCCCAGACACAGTGGTTCCCCCCCTTCAGAGCAGTGAGGCGAGAGGGGGGCGCAGAGCAGGGAGGCACAGAGCGGGGGGGCACAGAGCAGGGTTGGCACAGAGCAGTGGGGTGATGGGGGCACGCAGAGTGGGGGGATGCATAGTAGTGGCGCGAGGGGGGGCGCAGAGCAGGGGTGGCACAGAGCAGTGGAGTGGAGGGGCACAGAGCGGGGGGGTGCATAGCAGTGGGGTGAGGGGGAACGCAGAGCAATGGAGGGGGGCCCTGAATCTACGGCTCCCACTCCCACAAGCGACCCTGGCGTCTAGGACCAGGCCAGGTAATCAGCTAGGGAATATCCCCGGCTCCCATGAGCTCTGTTCCAATTGGGAATGGTGCAGAGACGGGCCAGGAAACAGATCCAGGGGCTGGAGGAGCCACCGCAGGAGAGACTGAAAGTTCAGCTTGGAAAAGAGCCGCCGGAGGCAGGAGGCGAGCACGGGCTCTGAACTTGGGACTGGTGCAGAGAGAGGGAACCAGGGGGCGTCATTCACCCCTTCCCATAACACAAGGATCAGGGGCCCCCCACGAAATCAAGAGGCGGCAGGTTTCATGCAGACACAAGGCCAGAGGTCTTCACGCGGCGCACGGCCGACCTGCAGAACTCCCTGCTGCAGGATGTTGTGAAGGCCAGAACTATAAGTGGGTTCAGAGCAGTTCCTGGAGGCGAGACCCAGCAATGGCTGGTAGCCAGGATGGGCTGGAGGCAACCCCATGCTCTGGGTGTCCCTAAACCTTTATCGGGCTCACAGTCAAGCTGGGCTGGTTTTTCCAAAGGGATCCGCTCCAGGAATTATTTGCCGGGGGGATGTTCTCTGCCCTGCACTATGGGGCTGGTGGTGTCACTTCTGCCCTGTGGAGTGTCTATGAAGAATGAGGGGAGATTTGATGGCTGCTTTCAACTACCTGAAGGGGGGTTCCAGAGAGGCTGGAGCTCGGCTGTTCTCAGTGGTGGCAGATGGCAGAACAAGGAGCAATGGGGGAGGTCTAGGTTGGATAGTAGGAAACACTATTTCACAAGGAGGGTTAGAACTGATGAATGAAATTGTTTTTAACGGTTCACTTTATTCATGTAACTTCATAAGCAAAGTTTTAGGAATGAAACAAGGTTCGTTCATGGAACCGGTTCCCCCAAGACCTGGTGAATTGACAGTGGAGATGCTGGCTAGGAGCCGGAGCTGTTCAGTCAGCTGCCCTTGTACGTTTCACCAGCAGTCCAAGTCCTGCTTAAATCACTGAGACGTGCACTGTTTCACTATTGTAACTTCTGTTCACCATTCGCAACACATGCCTACATTGTAACTTCTGTTCACCATTCGCTACACGTGCCTACATTGTAACTTCTGTTCACCATTCGCTACACGTGCCGACACTGTAACTTCTGTTCACTACTCACCATTCACTACACGTGCCTACATTGTAACTTCTGTTCACCATTCACTACACGTGCCTACATTGTAACTTCTGTTCACTACTCACCATTCGCTACACGTGCCTACACTGTAACTTCTGTTCACTGCTCACCATTCGCTACACGTGCCTACACTGTAACTTCTGTTCACTGTTCACCATTCACTACACGTGCCTACATTGTAACTTCTGTTCACCATTCACTACACGTGCCTACACTGTAACTTCTGTTCACTGTTCACCATTCACTACACGTGCCTACACTGTAACTTCTGTTCACTGTTCACCATTCACTACACGTGCCTACACTGTAACTTCTGTTCACTGCTCACCATTCACTACACGTGCCTACATTGTAACTTCTGTTCACTGCTCACCATTCACTACACGTGCCTACATTGTAACTTCTATTCACTGCTCACCATTCACTACACGTGCCTACACTGTAACTTCTGTTCACTGCTCACCATTCACTACACGTGCCTACATTGTAACTTCTGTTCACTGCTCACCATTCGCTACACATGCCTGCATTGTAACTTCTGTTCACTATTCACCATTCGCTACATGTGCCTACATTGTAACTTCTGTTCACTGTTCACCATTCGCTACACGCGCCTACATTGTAACTTCTGTTCACTGCTCACCATTCACTACACGTGCCTACACTGTAACTTCTCTTCACTGTTCACCATTCACTACACGTGCCTACACTGTAACTTCTGTTCACTGCTCACCATTCACTACACGTGCCTACACTGTAACTTCTCTTCACTGTTCACCATTCACTACACGTGCCTACACTGTAACTTCTGTTCACTGCTCACCATTCGCTACACGTGCCTACACTGTAACTTCTGTTCACTGTTCCCCATTCGCTACACGTGCCTACATTGTAACTTCTGTTCACTGTTCACCATTCACTACACGTGCCTACACTGTAACTTCTGTTCACTGTTCACCATTCACTACACGTGCCTACACTGTAACTTCTGTTCACTGCTCACCATTCACTACACGTGCCTACATTGTAACTTCTGTTCACTGTTCACCATTCACTACACGTGCCTACACTGTAACTTCTGTTCACTGCTCACCATTCACTACACGTGCCTACACTGTAACTTCTGTTCACTGTTCACCATTCACTACACGTGCCTACACTGTTACTTCTGTTCACTGCTCACCATTCACTACACGTGCCTACACTGTAACTTCTGTTCACTGTTCACCATTCACTACACGTGCCTACACTGTAACTTCTGTTCACTGTTCACCATTCACTACACGTGCCTACACTGTAACTTCTGTTCACTGATTACCATTCACTACACGTGCCTACACTGTAACTTCTGTTCACTGATTACCATTCACTACACGTGCCTACACTGTAACTTCTGTTCACTGTTCACCATTCACTACACGTGCCTACATTGTAACTTCTGTTCACTGTTCACCATTCACTACACGTGCCTACACTGTAACTTCTGTTCACTGCTCACCATTCACTACACGTGCCTACACTGTAACTTCTGTTCACTGTTCACCATTCACTACACGTGCCTACACTGTAACTTCTGTTCACTGTTCACCATTCACTACACGTGCCTACACTGTAACTTCTGTTTACTGTTCACCATTCACTACACGTGCCTACACTGTAACTTCTGTTCACTGCTCACCATTCACTACACGTGCCTACACTGTAACTTCTGTTCACTGTTCACCATTCACTACACGTGCCTACATTGTAACTTCTGTTCACTGTTCACCATTCACTACACGTGCCTACACTGTAACTTCTGTTCACTGCTCACCATTCGCTACACGTGCCTACACTGTAACTTCTGTTCACCGTTCACCATTCGCTACACGTGCCTACATTGTAACTTCTGTTCACTGTTCACCATTCACTACACGTGCCTACACTGTAACTTCTGTTCACTGCTCACCATTCGCTACACGTGCCTACACTGTAACTTCTGTTCACCGTTCACCATTCACTACACGTGCCTACACTGTAACTTCTGTTCACTGTTCACCATTCACTACACGTGCCTACACTGTTACTTCTGTTCACTGCTCACCATTCGCTACACGTGCCTACACTGTAACTTCTGTTCACTGTTCACCATTCCCTACACGTGCCTACACTGTAACTCCTGTTCACTGTTCACCATTCACTACACGTGCCTACATTGTAACTTCTGTTCGCTGCTCACCATTCACTACACGTGCCTACACTGTAACTTCTGTTCACTGTTCACCATTCGCTACACGTGCCTACATTGTAACTTCTGTTCACTATTCACCATTCGCTACACGTGCCTACATTGTAACTTCTGTTCACTGTTCACCATTCGCTACACGTGCCTACATTGTAACTTCTGTTCACTGCTCACCATTCCCTACACGTGCCTACACTGTAACTTCTGTTCACTGTTCACCATTCACTACACGTGCCTACACTGTAACTTCTGTTCACTGTTCACCATTCACTACACGTGCCTACACTGTAACTTCTGTTCACTGCTCACCATTCGCTACACGTGCCTACACTGTAACTTCTGTTCACCGTTCACCATTCACTACACGTGCCTACACTGTAACTTCTGTTCACTGTTCACCATTCACTACACGTGCCTACACAGTAACTTCTGTTCAGTGCTCACCATTCACTACACGTGCCTACACTGTAACTTCTGTTCACTGTTTGCCATATTGGAATCCAACCCCCATTTTAAAACACTCACTCCATTTCGTAAAAGCTTCCTCCCACCCTCCTTTTTGCAAACCCTGCTGCACTCTCATTAGTTTATGTTAGATGTGTGACTGAGGTGTGGATGGACGATGGACTCGCCCCCCAGCCTGTCCTGATGAAACAGAGTTCACACCCCACCGGCTGAAGCTGCAGACAAGAGCCCTAACAAAGGAAGCAGAGTCCACCCTGAACAGAAAAGCTACAACAGAAGGAAGATCAAAGCCAGGTCCCAGGCTGACAGTCAGGCCTGCAATTGATGGTGATCAATCACCAGACCCAGAGGCAGTGACACAGCAAGACCTATAGACTCTGAATTCAGACTAAAGCCCACAAAAAGGATGGGTGACATGGGAGACTTTAGGGGGTAACATTCTGCTGCCAACATGGAAGGACATTGGTGCAGGCCCAACAGAGACTCAGCTCATCCTTGCGCCTGGCCGTCCTGGCCAGTTACCGCCACAAGCTACGAACCCAAGCTGGGAAATCAAGCCACGAACTCAGGCTATGTCCAGGACTATGCAGCAGCTGCAGAACATCTGATGGATGTGTGTGTGTGTGAATGTGTGTGTGTGTGCGCACGTAGGTATGAGGTATAATATGTGTGTGTGTGTAGGTATTAGGTATAGTGTGTGTGTATAGGTATTAGGTATTTTGTGTGTGTGTGTGTGTGTGTGTGTGTGTGTGTGTGTGTGTGTGTGTGTGTGTGTGTGTGTGTGTGTGTGTGTAGGTATTAGGTATAGTGTGTGTGTAGGTATTAGGTATAATGTGTGTGTGTGTATAAGTATAATATGTGTGTGGCTGTGTGTAGGTATTAGGTATAGTATGTGTGTGTGTCTGTGTGTAGGTATTGGGTATAATGTGTGTGTATAAGGATTAAGATATTAGTTACTGGTCATAAATCAAGTTGTTATCATAATAAATGTGGCATCTTTGTCTTGTCCCCTGAAAAGCTCCTGTGTAGTTTTGTCTGTATAACAGAGGGTGGTGAAGCACTGGACTGGGTTCCCTAGGGAGGTGGTGGAATCTCCTTCCTTAGAGGTTTTTAAGGCCCGGCTTGACACAGCCCTGGCTGGGATGATTTAGGTGGTGTTGGTCCTGCTTTGAGCAGGAATGTAAGAACATAAGAATGGCTGTACCAGGTCAGACCAAAGGTCCATCTAGCCCAGTATCTGTCTACCAACAGTGGCCAATGCCAGGTGCCCCAGAGGGAGTGAACCCAACAGGCAATGATCCAGTGATCTCTCTCCTGCCATCCATCTTCATCCTCTGACGAACAGAGGCTAGGGACACCATTCCTTACCCAGCCTGGTTACTAGCCATTTATGGACTTAACCTCCATGAATGTATCCAGTTCTCTTTTAAACCCTGTTATAGTCCCGGCCTTCACAACCTCCTCAGGCAAGGAGTTCCACAGGTTGACTGTGCGCTGCGTAAGGAAGAACTTTCTTTGATTTGTTTTAAACCTGCTGCCTATTAATTTCATGTGGTGACCCCTAGTTCTTGTATTATGGGAACAAGTAAATAACTTTTCCTTATTCACTTTCTCCACATCACTCATGATTTTATAGACCTCTATCATATCCCCCCTTCGGCTCCTCTTTTCCAAGCTGGAGAGTCCTAACCTCTTTAATCTTTCCTTATATGGACCCGTTCCAAACCCCTAATCATTTTAGTTGCCCTTCTCTGAACCTTTTCTAGTGCCAGCAGATCTTTTTTGAGATGAGGAGACCACATCTGTACACAGTATTCGAGATGTGGGCGTCCCATGGATTTATATAAGGTCAATAAAATATTCTCAGTCTTATTCTCTATCCCCTTTTTAATGATTCCTAACATCCTGTTTGCTTTTTTGACCACCGCTGCACACTGCGTGGACATCTTCAGAGAACTATCCACGATGATGCCAAGATCTTTTTCCTGACTCGTTGTAGCTAAATGAGCCCCCATCATACTGTATGTATAGTTGGGGTTATTTTTTTCCAGTGTGCATTACTTTACATTTATCCACATTAAATTTCATTTGCCATTTTGTTGTCCAGTCACCTAGTTTTGGGAGATCTTTTTGAAGTTCTTCACAATCTGCTTTGGTCTTAACTATCTTGAGTAGTTTAGTATCATCTGCCACATCACTGTTCACCCCTTTCTCCAGATCATTTATGAATAAATTGAATAGGATTGGTCCTAGGACTGACCCTTGGGGAACACCACTAGTTACCCCTCTCCATTCTGAGAATTTACCATTAATTCCTACCCTTTGTTCCCTGTTTTTTAACCAGTTCTCAGTCCATGAAAGGACCTTCCTTTTTATCCCATGAGCAGGGGACTGGACTAGAACCTCTCAAGGTCCCTTCCGATCCTGAGATTCTCTGAGTTTGTCACCCAGCGTCAGACCTCACCTGGCAGATTGTCCTGGAGCAGGTGGGTGGGGAGGAGCCGGGCGTCAGGCCCTGGCCCGTCACGGCCCAGGAATTTCTTTCGGAGGCTGGACTGGACCTCGAGGAGCAGAGAGCTGAGGGGGTCTGGAGGGGCACACAGATGGGGGGTGAGTGGGTTAGAGCAGGGGGGCTGGGAGCCAGGCTCCTGGGTTCTCTCCCAGCTCTGAGAAGGGAGTGGGGGCTGCTGGGTTAGAGTACAGGGGTCTGGGAGCCAGGACTCCTGGGTTCTCTCCCCGGTTCTGGGAGGAGAGTGGGGTCTGGAGGTTAGAGCAGGGGGGTCTGGGAGCCAGGATTCCTGGGTTCTCCGATGAGGTCAGAGCAGTCCTCACCTGCCTTGTAGACCTTCACATCCTCCTGCACCTCTGGCCCAGCGCGCTGAACGATCCGGCTCCGTCTGTCCCGCACCTCCAACTCCATGAAGGGGCAGTGGGTCTGGGAAGGGCTGGAGGCTGTTTCTGGGGTCTCCGACTCCTGGGGGACAGATCCTGCTGCTGGGGAGAGACAGCCAAGCCAAAGGGATGGAACCCAGGAGTCCTGGCTCCCAGCTCCTCCTCCACCCCCGCTCTAACCACTAGACACCACTCCACTCCCAGAGCCGGGGAGAGAACTCAGGAGTTCTCAGCCCACCCACCCCTAATCACTAGACCCTGCTCCACTCCCAGAGCCGGGGAGAGAACCCAGGAGTCCTGGCTCTCAGCCTCACCACTGCTTACCAAGTGGGATGGGGTTGTCCATCCCCCTCTGCGGGTCTGGGGAGGAGCCCATCAGGGTCCGGGCCACCATGATGGGACATCGCTGGGCGCTGCTCACCAGCAGGGGGCGAGCTTTGAGCAAGAAGATGCTGGGGTCCCGGGTCAGGAAGGGGCAGCGCTGGAGGAAGGAAGCCATTGTGCCAGATTGTGGTGCTGCCCGGGAGAGAGAATGGGCGTGAGGAACTCAGGAGTCCGGGACCCCCGTCCCGCAGCATGCCAGCCCCCCCAGCTCTTCAGGGGATGGGGGAAGATGCAGATACAGCTGGCCAGGTCTCCCTTCCTGACCCTGGGGAGCCCTGAAGCATGTGATTTGTCTATTGGCCAAATTTGCCCCTCCTGGATTTTCTCTGACAAGGGGCAAATCTGAAAATGGGAAGGGGGGGACGCCTTGGCTCAGTACAACCACACCGATAAGCACCTGTCTGCTGACAGATCCAGGTGGGCAGAAATCGACGCCTTCCAGCAGACCAGCCCCCTGAGTGCCCCCATGGAGACCCCTCCTGAATGTATGATCCCCACCCCCATCCCAGAGGGGACAGGTGGGGAGGGGATCATCCACCAAGCGGGATTGGAGGGTGGGCGGGACCCATCTCCGTCCCTCATCCCGTCGGTCTTTATGGGCCGAGTGCGAGGTTGTGTGACATTCGGACACCCCGGAGCAGGGCGGCGCCGTGTCTGTTGGAGGCTGATAAGAGCCATGGGGGGGCCCACCCATCGCAGCTGTGGGGGATGGGTGGGCTTGTGGTGTGGGGGCAACAGATAGACGGGGGCCAGAGGGGAGGCCCTAGAAGAATGATGCCCCGAATGCCCAGGGGATTTTGTGGGGGCAGCATCGCTCAGGCCCTGTTCCCTGCCCCACCATGAGCCAGCCCCCCCCACCGTTGCCATGGGGCCAGACCAGAGCCAGTGCCCCCTCGAGGGGCAGGGCCCCCTAACATGCTCGAGGGGTGAAGCCATGGGGCTGAGGTATGGTGTCTCTGGGCTGCTGACATCCACAGGCTGTCTGGCGCCCCATCAGACCCCCCCCAACCCCCCCCAACCCCTCCAGCCTTCATTGCGTCCCCCCAAAGCGTGCCCTCCTCAGCCACCCCTTCCCCCTAACCGCCCCCCCAGCTGAGTCCTCCATTTTCCCCCCCAGCAGCCCCCAGTCCTCCCTAACCACCCCATCATCCCCCCACTGAACCTGACTCCCCCGTTACCTGTTGTCCTGCACTGAGGACGAACAACCAGCACTGACTGACACCCCCTGAGAGGCTGCCTGGGCCCCCTCTCGCCAGCCCCACCCCATAACGGAGCCGCCCAGGCCCACAGATAAGGACAGGCTCTATAAGGCCGAGGGAAGGGACCATATTGCAGCTCGGGGGGAGTGACAGGCCCCACAGAGGCTGAGCCCCGGATGCCTGGGTTTTATATCCCAGCACCCTGTCCCCGGCCCCCAAAGTCGCCCTCATTGGGAGGAATGGGGCTGAGATCCAGCAAACTCATTTTAGACACACAGGCCAGGTCAGAACTAATCACCTTCCAGTCAGAAATACAAGGAGACCTGGTTCCTAGCCCTCCTCCCCACCAGCCCCCACTCCCCTGCCAGAGCTGGGGAGAGAACCCAGGAGTCCTGGCTCCCAGCCCCCTGCTCTAAGCACCAGCCCCCACTCCCCTCTCCCGGAGCCAGGGAGAGAACCCAGGAGTCCTGGCTCCCAGCCCCCTGCTCTAACCACCGGCCCCCACTCCCCTCCCAGAGCCAAGGAGAGAACCCAGGAGTCCTGGCTCCTAGCCCCCCTGCTCTAACCACCAGCCCCCACCCCTCTCCCGGAGCCAGGGAGAGAACCCAGGAGTCCTGGCTCCCAGCCCCCTGCTCTAACCACTAGACCCCACTCCCCTCCCAGAGCCGGGGAGAGAACCCAGGAGTCCTGGCTCCCAGCCCCCTGCTCTAACCACCAGCCCCCACTCCCCTCCCAGAGCCGGGGAGAGAACCCAGGAGTCCAGGCTCCCAGCCCCCCTGCTCTAACCACCAGCCCCCACTCCCCTCCCAGAGCCGGGGAGAGAACCCAGGAGTCCTGGCTCCCAGCCCCCCCTGCTCTAACCACCAGCCCCCACTCCCCTCCCGGAGCCAGGGAGAGAACCCAGGAGTCCTGGCTCCCAGCCCCCCCTGCTCTAACCACCAGCCCCCACTCCCCTCCCAGAGCCAGGGAGAGAACCCAGGAGTCCCTGGTGTTTGGGGGGGGGGCACTAGGCTCGCGGGGGGCTGTGGGTCGGAATGGGGGCGGGGGCGGAGCTATGGGGGCCCTCGGGGCTGCAGGTGGCCAAGGGCACGTGTTACAGGACCCATGTTACCCCCCAGCACCCGAGGGACGGGGGGGCTGCCGGGAGCGGGACAAGCAATGGGGGGGAGGGAGGGGCACAGCAGAGGACGGAGGGGGGAGGAAGCGGGGGGGAAGGGGCGGGTTAGGAGGAGGAGGGGCCGGAGGTGGAGCGTGAGGACGGGGGAGGAGCTTGGGGGGGGGGGGTCCAAGGGAGGGGGGGGCGGAGCGAAGGACAGGGCGGGTGGGGGGAGGAGCCATTGGAGGACCGGGGGAGGAGCAGCGGGGGGGGGAGAAGGAGGAGGAGCAGCGGGGGGGGCTGGAGGAGGAGCGGAGGGGGGGCAAAGGGGGAAGAGGAGGAGCAGCGGGGGGGCTGGGGGAGGAGCAGCGGGGGGGGAGAAGGAGGAGGAGCAGCGGGGGGGCTGGGGGAGGAGCTGCGGGGGGGGGAGAAGGAGGAGGAGCAGCGGGGGGGGCTGGAGGAGGAGCTGCGGGGGGGGCGCGGTGCCGGTGCCGTCACCAGACGATGTTCACCCGGGGGTCTCGGCGCCGAGGCTCCTCCCGCCCCGTGAGTGCTGGGGGGGGGGACCGGGCGGGGGGCCTCCGATCCCAGACACACGGGCTGGGCTGCCCCCCCCCCCCCCGCACAGCGTGGGGAGGGGAGAACGGGGGGGCGCCGTGCTGCGGGGGGCTCGGGGGTGTCGCTGTCCCCCGGCAGTCAGGGTCGGGCGCTGGGGGGCAGGAGGCTGGTGGAGGGCAGGGGGTTGGGGGGCCGCTGTCCCTCGGCAGTCGGGACCAGGCCGGCTCTGGGGAGCTGTTTGTTTTGCTGTTGACAGGTGGGGAGTTTTCTGGTGGACTCAGTTTCCCTCCCCTAGGGCAAACCAGCCGTGACACCTGCCCTACATGGGGCAGGGCGACTACTGGTTACGACTGCCCCACTTCCCACGCTGCTGCCCCTCGTCAGACCCCCATCTACCCCGCTATCCCGCCTCCATCACCCCCGTTCAGACCCAGGGGTCCATCTACCCTGGTATCCCGCCTCCATCACCCCCAATCAGACCCAGGGGCCCATCTACCCTGCTATCCCGCCTCCATCACCCCCACTCAGACCCATGGGCCCATCTACCCCGGTATCCCGCCTCCATCACCCCCAGTCAGACCCAGGGGCCCATCTACCCCGGTATCCCACCTCCATCACCCCCAGTCAGACCCACGGGCCCATCTACCCCGCTATCCTGCCTCCATCACCCCCAGTCAGACCCAGGGGCCCATCTACCCTGGTATCCCGCCTCCATCACCCCCGTTCAGACCCAGGGGCCCATCTACCCCGCTATCCCACCTCCATCACCCCCAGTCAGACCCACGGGCCCATCTACCCCGATATCCCACCTCCATCACCCCCAGTCAGACCCACGGGCCCATCTACCCCGATATCCCACCTCCATCACCCCCAGTCAGACCCAGGGGCCCATCTACCCCGGTATCCCACCTCCATCACCCCCAGTCAGACCCAGGGGCCCATGTACCCCGCTATCCCGCCTCCATCACCCCCGTTCAGACCCAGGGGCCCATGTACCCCGCTATCCCGCCTCCATCACCCCCGTTCAGACCCAGGGGCCCATCTACCCCGGTATCCCACCTCCATCACCCCCAGTCAGACCCAGGGGCCCATCTACCCCGGTATCCCGCCTCCATCACCCCCAGTCAGACCCAGGGGCCCATCTACCCCGGTATCCCGCCTCCATCACCCCCAGTCAGACCCAGGGGCCCATCTACCCCGGTATCCCACCTCCATCACCCCCAGTCAGACCCACGGGCCCATCTACCCCGGTATCCCACCTCCATCACCCCCAGTCAGACCCACGGGCCCATCTACCCCAATGTCCTGCCTCCATCACCCCATCAGACCTCCCAGGTGCTTCTAGCTCAATATCCCCCCCCCAATTCCCTCCGGGGGACAGCTGAGTGGGGGTTATGGGAGGGTTTTTAAATGTACCCCCCATGGTTGGAGTTTAGAGCCGGGGGTGGGGGAAATAATCCAGGCTGCTTCACCTGACAGCACCACCTCCCCGATGTTGGGGGTGGGGTTTGTCTCTCATCTGGGTCAGGATTAACTCGCTGGTGGTATTAAGGGGTCGGGTTTAATGCAGCTTTGGGGTCAATCCCCTGGCGAGGGGTGTGGGGAGGGGGCTGTGGAGTGGGAAGAGGTCTGTGTGTGTAGGGGGAGGGGGCCATGTAGTTACGGTGGGGGGCTGTGGGGGAGGAAACGGGGGCTGTGTATGTATGGGGGGGTGGAGGAGGGGGAGGGGAAGACAGGGAGCTGTGTGGGGAGTGCCAGGGAGCTGTGTCTGGGAGCAGGGGGACAGGACGGGTGGGGGAGATGGGGGCTTTGGGGGGAGGGGAATGGGGGGCTGGGGGCTGTGGGGGGAGAGGGTTTCCTGAATGGAGGGTGGGGGGATGATGGGGATCTGTGTCTTGGGGGCCCTTGAGTTGGGAGGGGCAGTGCTTGGGGGCACTATGCCAGGGAAAGAGGTCCTGAGTCAGAGGCCGTGGGACAGGAAGGGAGGTTGTGGGGCTGTGTATGGGGACCTGGAGTGGGGAGAGTTGGGGAGAAGGACAGTGAGGGGCTGGAAAAGGGGCACAGGGACTCTGTGGGGAGCGGGGCAGGAGTGCAGGTTGTGGGGGGAGCTCCCAGCTGCTCCAGCCCCGGCCTCTCCCAACAAGGGGTGCTGTGGGGAGTGGGGTGGGGTTGCTGGGGTGTGAGTAAGGTCGGTGGGGGGCTCGGTCTTTCTCTCATTCAGTCCCCTCCCCCCTGACAGGCCAGAAGCTGCCCTGACCCACCCCACCTCTGGCATGAACCCCCCAAATTTGGTCTCCCCTTGATGTGCCCTTCCCCAAGGGGAAGGGGTGGGGACCCCAATTACACATCCCCAATTACACCCCCAGCCCCTCCCGCTCTCTGTCCCCCTCCCTTGGCCATGGCCCAGCTCTTGGCGTGTCACACTCCGCTGAGCTGTGCTGGGGCAGGTCCTGGCGTGTGGGGCGGCTCTCGCCTCCCACAATGCCCTGGGCCAGCCCGGTTGGCGTCTGAGCTCCCACAAGCCCCAGCGTGACCCAGGTGGCCCGGCACCGCAGCTCCCACGAGCCCCCTGAATGGCTGAGGTTAGCTCGGCTCTCACAATGCCCTGGGGTGCCTGGGTTGGCGGGATTTGCACCCACAATGCGCTGGGGCGTCCTGGTTGGCAGGTTTTGCACTCACAATGCCCAGGGTGCCCTGGTTGGGGTCTGGACTCCCACAATGCCCTGGGGGCAGGGGTTGTGGCTCTTGTCCCTGCCCTCCGGGAGGGTTTGGGGGTCTCCAGCCTCTGCCTTGGCAGCTCAGGGACAGGGCGCGTGGCCGTGGGGCTGGAGAGAGACCCCTGCCCCATCCAGAGCTGGCCATGGGACCCAGGAGTCCTGGCTCCCAGACTCCCCTCCCCTGCTCTACCCACCAGACCCCACAGTTTCAGGGTGGGGGGGCCATGGCGGGTGGTGACGCTCTGTGTCTGCACCCCGCAGTCACCTGAAGATGCCGACCCCGACCGAGGGCAGCCATGCCACGCGTGTGGGGACCAGTGTCCAGGCTTCCTGGTGCACGGATGGAGGTAGGGACCCTACACTGGCCTGCTGGCTCCACAGCACCCACCCTGCTGACCCCCTGGCACCCTGCCCATCCCATCCCGCTGCCCCCCCGGCTCCCACAGTGCTGGCCCCTGGCACCCACCCCTCTGCCCATCTCACCCGCAGCCACCCTCGGCCCCCTGCTGCTCCCCAGCACCCTGCCCATCCCACCCTGCTTACCCCCAGCACCCTCCATGTTGCCCCCCCCCTCCCCGTGAGGCGGCCCCAGAGCAAAGTGCCTGGCCTGGTGCCCTGGGTGGGGGGGCTCAGACAAGCTGGGCCCTGCTCCCAACCCAGTAGTGCTGTGGGCCCAGGTCATTGGGGTTAATGGGGCAGAAGGAGACTCTCTGCACCTGCTGAATGGAGGGGAGGGGGAAGAGCTCTCAGAGTCCCTCCCCTCCCCAAGAGACTCCTCCTCAACCCCCTCCCCTACCCATGCCCAGCCTACAGCCCCACTCCTGGTCCTCCAGGAGTCACCCTCTGCTTCAGTGTATTTATTGTAGGGTCTCTCCGGTGGGGGAAGGGGGTGTATTATTGTAGGGTCTCCCTGGGGGTGGGCAGTGCATTGTTGTGGGGTCTCTCCCGGGGGGGCTGGTGTGTTATTGTAGGGTCTCTCAGGGGGGGCAGTGTGTTATTGTAGGGTCTCCCTTCCCCCAGGAAGATCTGCCAGCACTGCAAGTGCCCGCGGGAGGAGCACGCGGTGCGGGCGGTGCCCGTCGACCTGGAGCGCATGATGTGCCGGCTCATCTCGGATTTCCAGCGCCACTCCATCTCTGACGACGACTCGGGCTGCGCCTCCGAGGACTACGCCTGGGTGCCCCCTGGCCTCAAGCCGGAGCAGGTGAGCCCCACCCACCCTGGGGGATCCCCACCCCCTGGGGGAGCCCTGCCCTTATAGCCAAAGCCCTGTCTCATGGGTCGGGATCCCAGAGCCCCACCCCTCTGGGCATAGCCCCGCCTCCTGGAGGGAGGTGTCCCATAGCCCCACCCCTTACCTCCTGGAGGTGGAAGCCACGCCCACATAGGTACATGGACACCGCCCCCCATTGGGATCCTAGACCCACCCCCAAGGGGGCCGAAGCCACGGCTGCATAGGAGCCAGACATACCCTGGTGGGTGATTCTAGCTGCGCCCCATATTGGGATAGAAGGCGTGGCACTGCCCTTCCGGCTCCTCCTCCTGTGGTCTCCCAGCCCCGCCCATTTGGCTTCAGGCTCCTCCCTTTGCAGCCCCAGCCCTGCTCTGTGACTCCGCCCCTTGGGGTGGCCAGACCACGCCTCCTGGGCCTGACACCTCCCCCTCACCCTTCTCCCCACACCAGGTGTATCAGTTCTTCAGCTGCCTCCCTGAGGACAAGGTGCCCTATGTGAACAGTCCTGGGGAGCGGTACCGGATCCGCCAGCTCCTGCACCAGCTGCCCCCCCACGACAGCGAGGTGAGGGACCAACTCTGGGGGGCAGGTTGGGGGGCTGGGCAAGGGGGTGCCCTCCTCTGGCAGGCCGGTTCCGTGCTGCAGGAGGTGTCCCTAAATGAGATCCTGATCTCTTAAATATTCCCCTGGCATGTTTTCCCCAAAGCGACCAGGAGCAAACCCTGGCGTCTGGGCCAAATCCCAGTTCAAGGGATTCCAGTCGGCCTCCTTCGGTCGCTCTTGCTCCCCGAGACTGGTCTATGGTGTCTCTGTGTGGCTGTTCCCCACCTGCCTCGCCCCAGAGCTGTCTGCATCTCAGCGCTGGGCGAGCCGTCCCCATGCGGCGTTATGTGCAGCTGTTCCCTAGCTGCTGTGCCTCAGAGCTGGCTGCATCTCAGCACTGGGCGAGCTGTCCCCATGCAGCATGATGTGCGGCTGTTCCCCAGTTGCTTCACCCCAGAGGTGGCTGCATCTCAGTACCGGGCGAGCCGTCCCTGTGTGGCGTTATGTGCGGCTGTTCCCCAGTCGTCCCGGCCCAGAGCTGGCTGCATCTCAACACCGGGCGAGCTGTCCCCATGCAGCATTAAATGCAGCTGTTCTCCAGTTGCTTCGCCCCAGAGCTGGCTGCATTTCAGCACCAGGCGAGCCGTCCCCGTGCAGCGTTATGTGTCGCTGTTTCCCAGCTGCCCCACCCCAGAGCTGGCTGCATTTTGGTGCTGTCTCAGTCTGTCTCTCTGTGTCCCAGGCTCAGTACTGCAGCCCTCTGGAGGAGGAAGAGAAGAAGGAGCTGAAGCTTTTCTCCCAGCAGCGGAAGCGGGAGAATCTCGGGCGGGGGACGGTTCGACTGTTCCCGGTCACCATTACTGGTGCCATCTGTGAGCAGGTACCCAGCACAGCCCCTGCCTGTCCCCATCTCGCCACTCCCACCCACACTCCACTACCCCTAGTAGGATTTTGGGAGCAAGAACCCACCCTCGTGGGCTGTGCAAAGTATTGTGGGAGCCGGGATGCCAACCTTGGCAAGGCAGGGAGTTGTGGGAGAGGAGTGGGGGCTAGTGGTTAGGGCAGGGGGGCTGGGAGCCAGGACTCCTGGGTTCTCTCGCGGCTCTGGGAAGGAGGAGGGGCTGATGGTTAGAGCCGGGGGGGTCTGGGAGCCAGGACTCCTGGGTTCTCTCCCTGGCTCTGGGAGGGGAGTGGGGTCTGGTGGTTAGAGCAGGGCATTCTGGGAGCCAGGACTCCTGGGTTCTCGCCCTGTCTCTGGGAGGGGAGTGGGGTCTGGTGGTTAGAGCAGGGCATTCTGGGAGCCAGGACTCCTGGGTTCTCTCCCGGCTCTGGGAAGGAGGAGGGGCTGATGGTTAGAGCCGGGGGGGGTCTGGTAGCCAGGACTCCTGGGTTCTCTCCGCTGGCAGCTCTAATCCCATGCTGAGCACTCAGCCCTGCCCAGGCTGCCCAGACCCATCTGTCGGGTGTGGAAGGGCGGAGCCTGCCCCCAAAGTCCCGCCCAGAGCTCGGGCTCCCCTCCCCCTGCCCTTGGAGGCCCTGACAGCGAGCAGCTGAACAGTGACACCTACAGGCCAGAGGGGGCATTGCAGCATCTGACAGTATCCTACCCCTGCCTGCTCTGGGGCTGGATGGGAGCCAGCGCCCCCTAGAGGGGCCAGGCCGGTGCCCCATTCCCTACCCCCCTGAGCCAGCCAGTCCCCGCCCTGGGGCTGGATGGGAGCTAGCGCCCCCTAGAGGGAACAGGCCCCGTGCCCCATTCCCCACCCCCTGAGCCAGCCAGTCCCCGCCCTGGGGCTGGATGGGAGCTGGCGCCCCCTAGAGGGAACAGGCCCCGTGCCCCATTCCTCCCCCCCAACTCAGCCAGTCCCTGCCCTGGGGCCGGATGGGAGCTTGTGCCCCCCAGAGGGGACAGGCCCGGTGCCCCATTCCCTACCCCCCTGAGCCAGCCAGTCCCTGCCCTGGGGCCGGATGGGAGCCGGTGCCCCATAGATGGGAGAGGCTCTGTGCCCCATTCCCCATGCCCCTGAGCGAGCCAGTCCCCGCTGGGGCTGGATGGGAGCTGGTGCCCCCCAGAGGGGACAGGCCCGGTGCCTGGCTCCCTGTGACCCATCTCTCTTTCTCTGCGAGGCAGTGCGGGAAGCAGATCCGTGGTGGGGACATCGCGGTCTTTGCCAGCCGGGCGGGGCACGGGGCCTGCTGGCACCCCCAGTGCTTCCAGTGCACCACCTGCCAGGAGCTGCTCGTGGATCTCATCTATTTCTACCAGGAGGGGAAGATCTACTGCGGGCGGCATCACGCCGAGCACCTCAAACCCCGATGCCAGGCCTGTGACGAGGTGAGGGGCAGCGGGCCGGCTGGGAGGCTGGGGCCCGGGGGGCCAATACAGAGGGGCTCTGGAGGTGGCAGGGGGCAGGAGGATGGTGGAGGGGATCTGGTGGTCCAGATGGGTTCTCTGTGGATGGGATTGTGGGGTCTGGGAGGGTGAACTGGGGGGGAATCTGAGGTGGTCCCCACAGGGGGTCAGAAGGACGTGCCTCCATCTCTCCCCCTCCCCCCAGATCATCTTTGCCGACGAGTGCACGGAGGCCGAGGGCCGTCACTGGCACATGCGCCATTTCTGCTGCTTCGAGTGCGAGGAGGCGCTGGGCGGGCAGCGTTACGTCATGCGCCAGAGCCGCCCCTACTGCTGCCGCTGCTACCAGGCCCTCTACGCCGAGTACTGTGACGCCTGTGGGGAGCCCATCGGTACGGGGGACCCCGGCGTCCGGGCCGCAGGGGGAGCTGGGGTCTGGGGACCGTGGAGAGCGGGGGGACCCCGGCGTCTGGTGTTAACCTGATTATATAGGGCTGATTTATTGTAGGCTCACTAGTGATCTGACCCGCAGATACTGTCCCAAAATCAGGCTACATTGAGGTAAACGAGCGAGTAACTAAAGCTCCGAATGACAGAGGCCCAAAGATGTCATCTGGCGCTTTGCTCTCTTGCAGCGTCCTGGCACTAACCAGAGTATCCGTGTCTGTGCCCAGCCGTCCATGCCCTGATCTGATCTCCTCTCCCGGATAAATCTTAGGGGATGCTCACTCCACGGGCTGGCACGTTCTCACATAGTCCTACGTAGCTCGTTCTCGAAAGCGTTTCCTTTGGCCTGAGCTGTTACTTCCATGCCCTTGCGGTTACCGGTCATTCCCAGAGTTTTGGTAAACACATTTGGTTCCCCATTCAGAGTCACAAGGGGTAACCGATGGGCCATTTATCTCTAGGCCCAAGATTACAGGCACTGCGCTAGCTCGCTGTAGCTAATCAGACAGGATACAGGCCTGCAGGTTTCTTGCGTTACAGCCGAGTAGGATGAGATAGTGGCTGCTGAAATGGAAAAACCGAAATCATATAATTGATCAAACCGATTAAAAAAGCCAAACAGATTATATAATATAGGAAGCAAGGAAAGTAACCCCATGGGCTACACCGGGCAGTGGGGGAACCTGGTGTACAGGAACCATGGAGAGCAGGGGGACCTGGGCATCTGGGAAGCAGGGAGACCTGCTGTCTGGGGACCTGGAGAGCAGGGCAACCCTAGTGTCCAGGGGGACCTGGCATCCAGGGACCATGGAGAATGGGGAGACCTGGTATCTGGGGACAATGGAGAGTGAGGGACCCAGGGGTCCGGGCAGCAGGAGGACCCAGGCAAGCAGGGATTCATGAAGCAGGAGAGCAGCTGCTTGGGGAGTGTGTGGGGGAGGTGTAAGGTGCACCCCGGCATCAAAATAGAACCCAGGAGTCCTGGCTCCCAGCCCCCTGTTCCAGCCCCCTCTCCCCTCCCAGAGCCGGAATAGAACCCAGGAGTCCTGGCTCCCAGCCCCCTGTTCCAGCCCCCTCTCCCCTCCCAGAGCCGGAATAGAACCCAGGAGTCCTGGCTCCCAGCCCCCTGTTCCAGCCCCCTCTCCCCTCCCAGAGTCGGAATGGAACCCTGGAGTCCTGGGTGACGTTGTGTCCCCATCTTTGCCCCCTGCAGGCATCAACCAGGGCCAGATGACGTACGAGGGCCAGCACTGGCACGCCACTGACGCCTGCTTCTGCTGCACCCGCTGCCGGCTGCCACTGCTGGGCAAACCCTTCCTGCCCAAGGGGGGGCAGATCTTCTGCTCCCGGGGCTGCAGCCTCGGTGGGGATGAGGCCAGCGCCTCAGACTCCTGCGACTCGGCTCTCCATGGCCTCCGCCCCCAGGACGGGCGCCGGGCACCCCCCCGCCATCCCACCGTCGCCCGCTCCATCTCCTTCGCTGATCGCCCTGCCCCGGCCCGGGGCATGAACCCTGGCGGGCGCCGCAGCTGGAGCAGAACCCCTGGAGCGGAGGAGGGGGGCGAGCCGGCTGGATGCACCTCACGGGGCACCTCCACCTGCCCGGGACCCCTGGAGGAGGAGGAAGGAGGTGAGACTGGAGAGGGGTCCCAGTGTGGGGGGAGGCAGGTGACATGGGGTGTGCAGATGGGGATCCCAGTGGGGGGGGAGGCAGGCGGTGGGGGGTGTGCAGATGGGGGGGATCCTGGTGGAGGGGGTGGCGGGGGGGTGCAGATGGGGAGGGATCCCAGTGGGGGGGAGGCGGGAGGTGCGCAGATGGGGGGGGAATCCCAGTGGGGGGGAGGCGGGCGGCGAGGGGTGTGCAGATGGGGAGGGATCCCAGTGGGAGGGAGGCGGGAGGTGTTCAGATGGGGGGGGAAATCCCAGTGGGGGGGAGGCGGGCGGCGAGGGGTGTGCAGATGGGGAGGGATCCCAGTGGGGGGGAGGCGGGAGGTGTGCAGATGGGGGGGGAATCCCAGTGGGGTGGGAGGCGGGCGGCGAGGGGTGTGCAGATGGGGAGGGATCCCAGTGGGGGGGAGGCGGGAGGTGCGCAGATGGGGGGGGAATCCCAGTGGGGTGGGAGGCAGGCGGCGAGGGGTGTGCAGATGGGAAGGGATCCCAGTGGGGGGGAGGCGAGAGGTGTGCAGATGGGGGGGGGAATCCCAGTGGGGTGGGAGGCGGGCGGCGAGGGGTGTGCAGATGGGGAGGGATCCCAGCGGAGGGGGAGGCGGGCGGCGGGGGGTGCGCAGATGTGGGGGGGATCCTGGCGGGGGGGAGGCAGGTGGCATGGCAGCTCCTGTCTCTAACACCCCCCTGTGTGTCCCCCCACAGGTTCCGAGTCTTGCTTCCACCGCGGTGTGCCCCACCGACACTCCATGCCCGAGCTGGGCCTGGCCCCAGCCAAGGGGTCGGACTGGACCAGCAGCTCCGCCTCCAAGCTCTCAGTCTCCCCCCGGCTCAGCCAGGGCCCCCCCCTGGAGGGTGGGGGGGTGGCAGCGGGGGAGGGGAGCTTCCCCCGGGGTGCCGCTCCCCGGGTGAGCTTCCGGGAGCCCCTGGTGGCGGGCGAACCGGGGGGGCCCCTCAGCGCCCAGCTGCATCGGCGTCGGCCCCGCGCTCGGCCCTGCTTCTCCTTCGACAACGCCCTGCACCTGGCGGGGGATGGGGAGCCTGGGGGGGGGCTCCCCCTGGAGGAACAGGGCCGGGGGGGGCGGCGCTTGGTCTACTCGGCCTCAGAGGGGGCCTTCCCCCCTAGCCACCGGTGTCGCTACCCCCGGGGCCGCGGTGGCCCCTGGCACGACTCCTCCTCCTCCTCTTCCTCCTCGGACTCGGAGGAGGAAGGCTACTTCCTTGGGGAGCCCATCCCCAGGCCTCCCCACCTGCGGGGCGGGGCTGGCCCCCCTCCGGCCACTGAGGCGGGACCCCCCCGGCAGGGAGGGGGCAAAGGGCGCCAGGGGCTGCGGGCGGCTCGGGACAGGAGCTGTGTGGTGGCCTGAGTCAACCTTTGAACTTTGACCCTCCTGCTGGCAACGACCTCTCACGTATGACCTTTGAACCTTGAACCCCCGGTGGCAACCTTTGACCTCTGCTTTCAGCCTTTGGTCACACCTTTTGAGCTTTGACCTCTCCAATGTGGCCTCTGACCTTTGCTTGTGACCGTTAGACTTTGACCTCTCCGCTGTGAGTTCTGACCTTTAGTGGTCACCTTCCATGAAGGACCTTTGAGACTTGACCTTTTGTGGTGTCACCCCTGACCTTTCACCTGGGACTCTCAGTGATTGGCTTCTGCACTGGAACCTCTGACCTTTGATCTGTGACCTTTCCAGATCTGTGACCTTTTGTCTGGAATCCTTAGCCAGTGACCTCTGTGGTGACTCCTGACCTTTGCTGTGAATGCTTCCCTGGGGACTTTTGGACTTTGACCTTTCGGCTGTGACCTTTGACCTTGTTAACCTGGGCCTTTGCACTATGACCTTTCAACTTTAACCTTTGGCCAAGGATCCTGGGGCAGCGACCTTGCCCCTTGTCTTTGCCCTGGGGCTGTGGATGGTTGGACCTTGGCCTTGTGATTTTTGACCTCTCCTCAGGGACCTATGAGCACTGACCTGCCCGTTGTGACCTTTGAACCCTACTCAGGATCTTTGCATTGGTGACCTCTGAACTCTGGTTGGCACCTTTCCACTGTGGCTGGTTAGATTTGGTGGCGACCTTTGACCTGTTGGTGGTGAGCTTTCCCTTGTGGCCTTTGACCTTTCCACTGTGCCCCTTGACCTTTGGCTGGGAACTTTGACCTCTAACCCCTGAAAATGCCTTCCCACCCTGACCTTTGCCTTTTGGATGGGACCTTTGCACTGTGACTTTGGGGCCCTTGACCTGTTGACTTTTGTGCTTTGACCTTTCATCTCTCTCACATGATCTTTGGGGGATCATCAATGACCTGTGACGTGTCCATTGTGACCTTTGAACTTTGACCTGGGAGGGGGTCAGCAGGATTTTGGCTGTTTTTTTTGGTGTGTTCCCCTGTTTAGATCAGGTTTTTTTGATTGTTTAATAGTGGAACATTTGAGGGGTTCAGTTCCCACTCTCCAGACCCCCTTGGGGGCTGCACTGGGAGGAAGGGGGGGTTGCAGAGAATGGGGGTACAGTTATGTATGGGGGTACACCCTGTACTGGCCCCAGTACAGAACTGGGGTCCTCACTGTGTCTGGAATTTAACCTTCCAATTTGCTTTTCTATTAAAGGGTTAATTTAAAGAAAAAAAAACAACCTTTTTAATAAAAGAGTCTTTTAACAGTCTGAGCTGTCCCCTTGTGGCGTTATATGCCACTGTTCCCCAGGTGCCCCGCCCCAGAGGTGGCTGCATCTCAGCACTGGGTGGGCAATGGAGGGGGTTATTCCTTTTCCTGGCAGTAGAGGGTGCCAGTGTCATTGTAATGTGATAATTTATAAGGCCGGATGTGACCTGTGTTTTAACAAAAATCAGGGGGTAGCCGTGTTAGTCTGTATCCACAAAACAACAAGGAGTCCGGAGGCACCTTAAAGACTAACGGATTTATTTGGGCATAAGCTTTCGTGGGTAAAAAAACCCACTTCTTCAGATGCATGGAGTGAGAATTACAGCTGCAGGCATTGTTATACTGACACTTGAAGAGAAGGGACTTACCTTGCAAGTAGAGAACCAGCGTTGACAGGGCCAGTTCAATCAGGGTGAATGTGGGCCACTCCCAATAATTGATGAGGATTTGTCAATTCCAGGAGAGGAAAAGCTGTTTCTGTAATGAGCCAGCCAGTCCCAGTCCCCATTCAAGCCCCCAGTTTTTTTAAATTTTTTGTTGTTGCAGGATGGCTACTTTCAAATCTCTTATTGAATGTCCAGGGAGATTGAAGTGTTCTCCTCCTGGCTTTTGTATGTTACCATTCCTAATGTCTGATTTGTGTCCATTTATTCTCTTATGTAGAAACTGTCCGGTTTGGGCAGTGTGCATGGCAGAGGGGCATTGCTGGCAAGGACCTCGGAGTATTGGTTGATCACAGGATGACTATGAGCGAATGTGATATGGCCGTTAAAAAAGCTAATGCGGTTTTAGGATGCATCAGGCGAGGTATTTCCAGCAAAGATAAGGAGGTGTTAGTATCGTTATACAAGGCGCTGGTGAGACCTCACCTGGAATACTGTGTGCAGTTCTGGTCTCCCATGTTTAAAAAGGATGAATTCAAACTGGAACAGGTTCAGAGACGGGCTACTAGGATGATCCAAGGAATGGAAAACCTGTCTTATGAGAGGAGACTCAAAGAGCTTGGCTTGTTTAGCCTAACCAAAAGAAGGTTATGGGGGGATATGCTTGCTCTTTATAAATATTAGGGAGGGAGAGAATTATTTAAGCTTAGTACCAGTGTGGACACAAGAGCAAATGGCTGTAAACTGGACACTGGAAACTAGGAAGTTTATACTTGAAATTAGACTCCATCAGAGGAGTGACGTTCTGGAACAGCCTTCCAAGGGGAGTAGTGGGGGAAAAAGACATATTTGGCTTTAAGACTAAGCGTGATAAGTTTATGGAGGGGATGGTATGATGAGAGAGCCTAATTTTGGCAATTAATTTGGCAACTGATCTTTGATTATCAGCAGGTAGGTATGCCCAGTGGTCTGTGATGGGATGTCGGATGGGGTGGGATCTGAGTTACTACAAGGAATTCTTTCCTGGGTGCTGGCTGGTGTGTCTTGCCCACATTCTCAGGGTTTAACTGATCGCCAGATTTGGGGTCGGGAAGGAATCGGGGCAGATTGGCAGAGGCCCTGGAGGTTTTTCGCCTTCCCTTCCAGTGTGGGGGCACGGGTCACTTGCTGGAGGATACTCTGCAGCTTGAGGTCTTCAAACTACAATTTGAGGACTTCAATAACTCAGACATAGGTCAGGGAGTTGTTACAGGAGTGGGTGGATGAGATTCTGTGGCCTGCGTTGTGCAGGAGGTCAGACTGGGTGATCATAATGGTCCCTTCTGACCTTAAAGTCTATGAGTCTATGAGATGGCGTATATCACATTAGTAAACCTGCAGGTGAATGAGTCCCTGATGATGTGGCTTATGTGGTTGGCTCCTCTGATGGTGTTGCTAGAGTAGCTATGGGGACAGAGAAGGCAACGGTGTTTGTTACAGGGTTTGGTTCCTGTGTTGGTGTTTCTGTGGTGTGGTGTGTAGTTGCTGGTATTTGCTTCAGGCTGGGGGGCTGTCTGTAAGCGAGGACTGGCCTGCCTCCCAAGGTCTGTCAGAGGGAGGGATCGTTTTCCAGGATAGGTTGTAGATCGTTGTTGATGTGCTGGAGAGGTTTTAGCTAGGGGCTGTACAATAGGTTTCAGGTATAGGGTGGTGGTTATGAGACCATCGCTTATTTCCACTGTAGTGTCCAGGAGGTGGATCTCTTGTGTGGGCCGGTCCAGGCTGAGCTTGTTGGTGGGGTGGAAATTGTGGAAATCCAGGTGGAGTTTTTCAAGGGCCTCCTTCCCATGGGTGCAGATGATGAAGATGTCGTTAGTGTAGCACAAGTAGAGGAGGGGCGCTAGGGGACAAGAGCTGAGGAAGTGTTTTAAGGCAGCCATGAAAATGTTGGCAAACTGTGGGGCCGTGTAGGTACCCGTAGCCGTGCCGCTGACATGGAGGTTGTGTTTTAACAGACCTGCGGGGTTGGGGGGCATCCAGGCTGGCTGGGCCCATGGGTCTCATCTGGGGTGGATGGGCCCTCTGACTCCCCCCCCGGAGTTCAGAATCCTTTTTTCCTCTCCCCCTCCCCCCAACATCACTGGGACCAAACAAAACCATTGATCAGTATTTTTATTAACCCTTCCCCCCCCCAAAAAATAAGCAGAAATTAACACAAGCCACATGCAGGACCGGGGAGTGGGGGGGGGGGAGAATTTGAGGGGTTTCGGGGGGGTCAGTGCCCTGAGCATCACCACACGAATCCCCCCGTGTGCCATTCCCCACCAGTCCCCCACCCTGAGGCCGGTTTCCTTGCCTTAAGTTTAGTTCATTAAAAAAAAATCTCCTTATATTAAAATTTATTTCCCTTGAAAACATCCCATGGGCTCCGGTTCTGGTAGGCCCTATGTAAACACATGGGTCCTTCTGCCCTGAACAGCTGGCAGTGTAATACCTGTTAGCGCAGGAGAAACTGAGGCACAGAAAGAGTAAAGGCACTTAATTAGGAACAAGTGGTAGGGACAGAACCCACTAGACCCCGCTCCCTGCCCTGGACTGGGGATAGAACCCAGGAGTCCTGGCTCCCAACCTTCCCACACCCCCCACCCACACCTGTTCTAACCACTAGATCCCACTGCCCTCATCCTTGCTTCAGCCAACCGAGGAAAGTGGGGGTGGCATTGCCATTGTCAAGGCTTCTAAACATGGGTGTGGCCCTGAGGTCAGGGCAGGAATTGGGGATGGGGAGCTGGAGAGAGACTAGTGGGTGCAGGGTTCCTCTTCTTTGTCCCCCCCCCCAGCAGTATGTACAAGAATCCTTAGAAACAGCAACATGGGGTGGGGGGACGAAAGCACCAAAGTGGGGGCCGGGGTCATGCGACTTCTCAGACACCCTCCGGGGATTCTGTAAGGAGAGAGAGAGACCACAAGGGGGTGTCAGAGAGTCAGGGATCATCCCCCATCTTCCCTTGTCTAGCCCCCCCTGACCCTGTGGTGGGACAGGGTCTCCCCCTCCCGTCTTACCCCCCCGGCCCCGTGGTGGGGCAGGGTCGCCCCCTCCTGTCTTACACCCCCCCTGGCCCCGTGATAGGGCAGGGTCACCCCCTCCCATCTGACTCCCCCATCCCAGGGTGTGGGGGCACTTACCAGTGGGGGCAGCTGTGTGGGTTTTCCGAAGGGTGGGGAATGTAATATAGGCATCGTATGCAAACAGGATGCCCGCCAGGAGCCCAAAGACCTGCGGGGGATGGGACCAAGCGGGAGTTAATTGCTGTATCAGTTGATTGCTGGTAACGAGCAGAGGATTTGCAGTGGGGGTTCAAGGCCCCTGGATCAAGAGGAGCAGAAGATCCCCCCCTCCCCAATTTTGTGCCGTTTCTTCCCCCACCCAACATTATGATGCGGCCACCTCTGGGGTCAGGCCTGGCGGCTGACTGCAAGGAACGAATGACAGACATGATGCAGCACAGTGCCCCCATTGCCACGGCCAGCACTGATTGCTGGACAGTGTCCCCTCTTGAGCCCCACGGCACCCCCCAGCGCCCGGCCCTGACTTGCAGGGGAGAGCGCCCCCTGCCGAGCCCCCGGACCCCACGGTGCCCGCCTGATCCTGGCTGCCAGGGAAGCCAGTTGCTTTACCCCAGCTGCGATCCCAGGTCCGTCCCTGTGGCCAATGACGACGATGATGGAGGTGATGAGGAAGAGCAGAGCACCAATGAGAGTGCGGACGAAATCCTGGGGAAGGAAGAAACAGAAGGTAAGAAGCAGAGAGAGGCACCGATCTGTCTTTGGTACGATGCACTCGACCTACAGTAACGAAGTTTTTGCCACAGGAATGTGCTGGCACATTAATAATGACATGAGATTGTCAGTGTAACAAAGCTTCCTGCATAGAAATGTCTTGCATTTTTATGGAGTTTTCCATGGGAATTTCTATGCGTAAGATAAATTCATTAACTCGTTTGCACAGAAATTTCCTGGCAGATGAATAACTTGGCCCAGAATTTCTTTGCATTTTAACAAATTTGCCATGGAAAATCCTTGTATATTAAGTAATTAACCAGGGTTTCGTGGGGGAATTTTCTCAGTATATTAACCCCTTTAATTGACTTTTTATTTTTTTTACATTGGCATTCCTAGGTATGTTTGGTTTTAGCGTAATATTTTTCCCCGTGGCAATTTCTTAATTTATTTATTCTAAATTACCAGTTTGTGTGCGCAGCAATATCTTTGTGTGGTCTCACATCCACCTTTTAGGATCTGATTGCATGTTAACTGTTTTCTTGCTAATTCACCAAGTTCTTTTGCATAGTGAGGTCCGTGCATTTTAACTAAGTTTTTTGCACATCTATTTCCATGGGTTTTAACTAAGTTTTTTGCATGGGAATGTCTTTGCATTTTAAGATAGGTTTTTGGGCCGTTCTTGTCTTGCATGTTAATAAAATAAAACAAGTTTGTTAGGGGATTCCCCGTCCCCCCTTTTTAAGGGTTATTCAGAACAGCAAATTGTACAGAAGATTCCAGCTGTCCTGGCAGGTGGTATGTTATAGCTTCCCCCAATGGCACGAATGGAATAAAACTCCTTACGCTCCAGCCCCAGTGCACAAAAGCCAGCTGCTTGTTTAATCCTAGCATATAGATGATGAAGAAGACGATTGAAAACACCATTTCGAAGATGGCCACACCCGTGTAACCAGGGGTCCGAGAAGCACCATAACAGATCAGGATAACAATACAGAGGCCCTGTGTGGGGTGGAAATGGACAATAGTTAGGAAAAATTGTTCGACCAGGGTTAAGATGCAGCCATCTCTGGGGTGGGGCACCTGGGGAACAGCCGCACATAACGCCACAGAAGGATGGCTCGTCTGGTGTTCAGAGGCAGCTGCCTCTGGGGCAGGGCAGCTGGGGACCAGACATACACCTTTGGGACAGGAAGTGAAAGAGAATCTTGTTTCCAATGGCAGCTGCAGGGGGATGAAAGGGAACAGAATGGGAGTGTCCCTAAACTGGGATATGGCCCAGACACTGGGGTTCCCATCCTGAACATAAGGCAGAAGGGATAAAGCGGGTAATGAGCAGAGCAGGTTGGAATCTCATGTTTTAGATATTTAAATAAGTACAGGGCCCCCCAGCACCCAGCTCTTCCTGCCAAGGAACAGTGCCCCCTGCCCAGGCCCCCGCCTTGCTCCCCACAGCATGGCACCCCCCAGCACCCAGCTCTTCCTGCCAAGGAACAGTGCCCCCTGCCCAGCCCCCTGCCCTGCTCGCCACAGCACAGCACCCCCCAGTGCCCGGCCTTGCCTGCCAGGGGAGAGCACCCCCTGCCCAGCCCCCCAGCTCCCTGCAGCACGACACCCCCCAGGAAGGGCAAGGGGGTGGTTGGAGAGTCTGAGTCACGCTGTAATATTCCATTAGCTGCAAGATGGGGCATCGGCTGCTCTGCCAAGGGTCTGACTCACCCGCCACTTTCCTGTACATGCCTGGGGAAAGGTGTCTCCTGAGAGAGGGGAGTGGGGGCTACTGGTTAGAGCAAGGGGAACTGGGAGCCAGGACTCCTGGGTTCTCTCCCAGCTCTGGGAGGGGGGTCTAGTGGTTAGAGCGGGGTGGGGGGAGGGAGTGGGAGCCCAGACTCCTGGGTCCCGTGTGGGCTGGGCGGGGCATTCGGGGCGCCTGGGGAATGTTCCAGCTCGAGTCACATCTGGAGGCTAAAAATACCAGCCCACGCTGGGCACACAAAGGGGCGAGTGTGTGGAGGGGGGGGTGGGGCCGGTCGCCATGGCAACCACTAAATTCAACCAGCTCCCCCTGCCAAATATTCCCAGGTCAGGAAGGTTGGAGTCTGTCACAGGCGGGGGCACATGGGGGCATCTTAAAGGGGCGGTGCCTGCAACAGGTGTGGGGGGGCTGTGAAAGGGGTGGCGGCCCTTACAGGCAGAGGGGGGGCTGTTACGGGGCAGTTCCTGCTACAGGCAGAACGGGGGGCTGTTACAAGAGTGGTGCCTGCTACAGGCGGAGCAGGGGACTGTTAAAGGGCCGGTGCCTGCTACAAGCAGAGTGTGAGATTGTTACAGGAGGGGTGCCTACTACAGGCAGAGCGGGGGGCTGTTAAAGGGGTGGTGCCTGCTACAGGCAGAGTGGGGGATTGTTACAGGGGTGGTGCCTGCTACAGGCGGAGCGGGGGGCTGTTAAAGGGCTGGTGCCTGCTACAGGCGGAGCAGGGGGCTGTTAAAGGGCTGGTGCCTGCTACAGGCGTAGCGGGGGGCTGTTAAAGGGCTGGTGCCTGCTACAGGCGGAGCGGGGGGCTGTTAAAGGGCTGGTGCTTGCTACAGGCAGAGTGGGGGGTTGTTAAAGGGGCGGTGCCTGCTACAGGCGTAGCAGGGGGCTGTTAAAGGGCTGGTGCCTGC
This sequence comes from Gopherus evgoodei, assembly GCF_007399415.2. Lineage (NCBI taxonomy): Eukaryota > Metazoa > Chordata > Testudines > Testudinidae > Gopherus > Gopherus evgoodei. The sequence goes on along the minus strand of NW_022060078.1, from coordinate 826,389 downwards.
TACAGGCAGAATGGGGGATTGTTACAGGGGTGGTGCCTGCTACAGATGTAGCGGGGGGCTGTTAAAGGGCTGGTGCCTGCTACAGGCGGAGCAGGGGGCTGTTAAAGGGCTGGTGCCTGCTAAAGGCAGAGTGGGGGGTTGTTAAAGGGGCGGTGCCTGCTACAGGCGTAGCGGGGGGCTGTTAAAGGGCTGGTGCCTGCTACAGGCAGAATGGGGGATTGTTACAAGGGTGGTGCTGCTACAGGCGGAGCAGGGGGCTGTTAAAGGGCTGGTGCCTGCTACAGGCGGAGCAGGGGGCTGTTAAAGGGCTGGTGCCTGCTACAGGCAGAGTGGGGGATTGTTACAGGGTGGTGCCTGCTACAGGCAGAGCGGGGTGCTGTTAAAGGGGTGGCGCCTGCTACAGGCAGAGTGGGGGATTGTTACAGGGTGGTGCCTGCTACAGGCAGAGCGGGGGGCTGTTAAAGGGGTGGCGCCTGCTACAGGCAGATTGGGGGATTGTTACGGGGTGGTGCCTGCTACAGGCAGAGTAGGGGATTGTTACAGGGGTGGTGCCTGCTACAGGCGGAGCAGGGGGCTGTTAAAGGGCTGGTGCCTGCTACAGGCGTAGCAGGGGGCTGTTAAAGGGCTGGTGCCTGCTACAGGCAGAATGGGGGATTGTTACAGGGGTGGTGCCTGCTACAGGCGTAGCGGGGGGCTGTTAAAGGGCTGGTGCCTGCTACAGGCGGAGCAGGGGGCTGTTAAAGGGCTGGTGCCTGCTACAGGCAGAGTGGGGGGTTGTTAAAGGGGCGGTGCCTGCTACAGGCGTAGCGGGGGGCTGTTAAAGGGCTGGTGCCTGCTACAGGCAGAATGGGGGATTGTTACAGGGGTGGTGCTGCTACAGGCGGAGCAGGGGGCTGTTAAAGGGCTGGTGCCTGCTACAGGTGGAGCAGGGGGCTGTTAAAGGGCTGGTGCCTGCTACAGGCAGAATGGGGGATTGTTACAGGGGTGGTGCCTGCTACAGGCGGAGCAGGGGGCTGTTAAAGGGCTGGTGCCTGCTACAGGCAGAGTGGGGGATTGTTACAGGAGTGGTACCTGCTACAGGCAGAGTGGGGGGTTGTTAAAGGGGCGGTCCCTGCTACAGGCAGAGTGAGGGGGCTGTTAAAGGGGCGGTGCATTGAACAGGCAGAGGTGATGGGGGATGTTACAGGGATGGAACCTGCAACAGGTGGAGAGGCCGTGGTCATGGTGGGTCCTAAAGGCATGGGGTGCCCCCCTGGAGAGCACTTCACAGGCCAGCCCACTGTGGCAGGGAGGTGGCACCCCTAGCAGCGGAGGGATGGGGAAAGCGAGGCACAAGGAGACAGGTCTAGACAGGGCGCAGAACTGGGTGTATGTTTCCCACCCACCCGCACCTCGGTCCTGCCGGGACCTGCTTCTCCCATGCCCACCCCATAAACGCCCTTTCTTCTTCCCAGGAGAACATGCCCCTGAGCCTTAAAGGAGCTCTGCCCCTGTAAGAAGGAAAATCAGGGCAGTGGGCTCTGGTGGTTAGAACAGGGGGGGCTGGGAGCCCGGATGCCTGGGTTCTCTCCCCGGCTCTGGAAGGGGAGGGGGAGGGTGGTGGGTTAGAACAGGGGGGGCTGGGATCCAGGACTCCTGGGTTCTCTCCCTGGCTCTGGAAGGGGAGCGGAGGGGGGGCTAATGGGTTCCAGCGTAGCGGGGGAGGGAGTGGGCTAGGAGCCAGGACTCCTGGGTTCTCTCCTTAGCTCATTTCTCCCTTTGCAAGACCTGGGCGGGGCAGCGGGGTGGTTAATAATTGATTCTGGGTGAGGTTCAGGGGTGGGGGGCAGGGAATCCTATGGGCCCGTGGGAACAACCAGATCTGAGGGGCAGGCGGTGGGGTGGAGTCAGGATTATAGAGCCCCCCCACCCCGGGGCCTGGAGAGGGAGCTGTCCTACACCCAGGATCACAGAGACCCTAAACCCCCCACCCTGCAGACAGGGGGACACTCCCTGCACCTCCCTTTCCACAATGGAAACACACACATCCCACAGCGGCAGGAGACGGGCCCCACCCGTAATCTGCACACACCAACACACAGCTAGATACACACAGATACACACAGACACACCCTCTGTGCTCTTCCAGCCACATGGCATCCATGCCCCCTCGCACAGATATACACCCACAGACAGGCAGCACATTCTGTAACCCCCCCCTCCACACACACACACACACACACACACTGCCCTTCCAGGCACATGGCGTCCACGCCCCGTCGCACAGATACACACACACACACACAGAGGTGGCACACACAGTAACCCTCACACACACAGGCAGCACATGCGGTAAACCCCCCACACACAAACACTCCCCTTCCAGGCACATGGCATCCACACCCTGTCGCACAGATACACAGGCTGCACAGGTGGCACACGTGGTAACCCTCTCTCTCACACGCACACATTCTCTCTCTAGTCCCAACACACACACACCCACACACACACACTGTCCAGGACAGCCACACCCAGGAACATGGCCCCGGGGGAAGGCCCAACAGGACACAGACTGGAGGGAGCCGCTGGGAGTGTTGAAATAACGGAGGCAGGGGAGGAACTAGCATGGGCCCCAGGAGTCCTGGCACTGGCACCCCGCCCGCCCCCCAACCACCAGCCCCGACTCCCCTCCCAGAGCTGGGGAGAGAACCCAGGAGTCCTGGCGCTTAGCCCCCCCCTGCTCTAACCACCAGCCCCCACTCCCCTCCCAGAGCTGGGGAGAGAACCCAGGAGTCCTGGCTCTCAGCCCCCCCTGCTCTAACCACCAGCCCCCACTTCCCTTCCAGAGCTGGGGAGAGAACCCAGGAGTCCAGGCTCCCAGCCCCCCTGCTCTAACCACCAGCCCCCACTCCCCTCCCAGAGCTGGGGAGAGAACCCAGGAGTCCTGGCTCCCAGCCCCCCCTGCTCTAACCACCAGCCCCCACTCCCCTCCCAGAGCTGGGGAGAGAACCCCACCCCCTTTGGGTGCCAACCCTGTTTGAATCACAGTTCCCTCCATTCAGTTGGCGGGAGCCACATCCCAGCTCTGCCCTTCGTAGGCTGCAGCTGATTCATCTCCAACAGGGCGGTAACCTCCCCCCCACCCCACTACCCAGAAGTCACACACCGCTCTGGACTGGGAACCAGGACTCCTGGGTTCTCTCTCCAGCTCTGGGAGGGGAGCGGGGTCTAGTGGTTAGAGCAGGGGAGCTGGGAGCCAGGACTCCTGGGTTCTCTCCCCAGCTCGGGGAGGGGAGTGGGGACTGGTGGTTAGAGCAGGGGGGGCTGGGAGCCAGGACTCCTGGGTTCTCTCCTAGCTCTGAGAGGGAAGTGGGGGCCAGTGAGTTCGAGCAGCTTGTGTGGACACACCGGGTCAGGACCCTGTTCCTGCCTCTTTGGGGTGCGTGTAAGACCTGACACATGTGGCTGACACCCATGGGCGCCTCCTTCCTCCGTGTGCCCCGGGACCCCCCCGTCTCTGCTCCCCCACTCCCCCGGATAACTCACAATCTCCAGCGCCAGGACGGTGCCCTTGTGAGAGCGGAGGAAGCTGGTGCATTGCCCCATGCACCCCGGGGTGCTGCTAGAGGAGTCCATGGCCCCAGAGAACCCCCAGACGGCTCCGGCTGTCAAGCGACTGTCAGAGCTGGCAGCCGACGGGGCAGGGCGTGGGGCGGGCGGGGCTCGGCCGGGCGGGGCTGGCCCTTTAAGAGGAGCCGGAGGGAGCCCGTCACTTTCTAAGACAGGCATTGGACGGGGCGGGCGCCGGAGCCTGGTTAAGGTGGCGCTGGAAGATGCTGGAGCCCAGTTAAGGTGGCGCTGGAAGATGCTGGAGCCCAGTTAAGGTGGCATCAGCGCCCGGTTAACTTGACACTGCCTGGTGCTGGAGCCTGATTAAGGCGGCGCTGGAGCCCGGGTACGGTGGCACCGGAGGGTTAGGAAGGAGGGCTCCGGAGCCTGGCTTAGGAGGTGTGGGGGGCTCAGGGGAGAAGCCCAGCTGGTTATGGGGCGCTAGAGACAAATAATAGAGGAAGCCAGATGGAAGGAGGGACGCGCCTGGATTCTGCCCCCTCCCCCTCCACTCTGTGCTTTACAAATGTCTCAGAGGGACAGAGAAGGAATCTAGTCTGCCCCCCCCCACTTGTGTCCATACCTCCGCCCTTCCCGCCGCCCCTCCCCACTCCTTCCCCTTCCCCCTCTAACCCCTGCCTCTCTATCCTGCACCCCGCACCCCTCCTCCCACACCCCCTATCCCCCTCCTTCCCCCCACCCATCTCCCCACCGCTCCTTCCCCACCCCTCTAGCCACTCCCCCATCCCCCACATTCCTGCTTCCCTCTGCCCTCTATCCATCCATCCACCCCATCCCTCCTTCCCCCACTCTCCTCTACCCCCCACCCCCCTCCGTCCCCACACACTCCTCCAGCCATCCCCAGACCTGCCTCCCCCCCCAGCCAGGTGGGGCTGCGCTGTGCAGGGCGGGACCCACGTGGGCATCGTGCCAGCGGCTGCATCACCCGCTGTTCGCAGAGCTCGGCAGGAAGTGGCCAGGCTGGGCAGAGCCGTGCCAGACGGGGGAGCAAACAGCACAAAGCCGGAGTCCCCCTAGCCTGCCAGGGGGGCGGGGCCCGATTCTGAGCTCAGCTCCAGGGGTTAAGCCAGAGTCACCCCCTGAGCTTGTCCCCCTCCCCTCTTTGAACCACCCCACTCCCTCCACCCCATCTACCGGCCGGGGGTGCCCACCCCTGCAGGGCTGCTGGAGTCAAAGGCAAACAGCAGCCTGCAGACCTGGTGGGGGGGCCGAGAGCGTGTAGTGGTGCCCTGTGTCTGAACCACCTCCCCCCACACGGCTCCCTGCCTTCCCCACGGGAGGTCTCATAGACTCTGGGACTGGAAGGGACCTCGAGAGGTCATCGAGTCCAGTCCCCTGCCCTCATGGCAGGACCAAATACTGTCTAGACCATCCCAGATAGACATTTATTTAACCTACTCTTAAATATCTCCAGAGATGGAGATTCCACAACTTCCCTAGGCAATCTATTCCAGTGTTTAACTACCCTGACAGTTAGGAACTTTTTCCTAATGTCCAACCTAGATCTCCCTTGCTGCAGTTTAAGCCCATTGCTTCTTGTCTCGACCCCACTCCCCTTCCACAGACTCCTGGGTTCTCTCCCTGGGGAGTGGAGTGGGGTCTGGGGGTTAGAGCAAGGGGGGGGGCTGGGAGCCAGGACTCGTGGGTTCTCTTTCCGGTTCTGGGAGGGGAGTGGTGTGTAGTGGTTAGAGCAGAGGAGCTGGGAGCCAGGACTCCTGGGGTCTCTCCCCGGCTCTGGGAGGGGAGTGGGGGCTGGTGGTTAGGACAGCAGGGCTGGGAGCCAGGACACCTGGGTTCGCTCTGTTGTCAGATGGGCATGTTCCAGATTCTCTTTGTGCTACTGAAATGACTCAGGCGACACAACCACAAACCCCTTTGGGTTTTTTCCTTTTTATTCATTGCCGGTAAGAGAGTTTCTGTTCATTTTAAATAAAGTCTGTCCCCATGGAGACAGAAACCAAGGCAACTGCAGCATCTTAATGCGAGACCACGACCCCCCTACACCTCCTATCCCCTGGGGAAGGAGGACCCCTTCTGGAGCAGAACCAACCATTTCCCATCTCCCCCCACTTCGAACCATTCTGCGCCCCTCCATGGAATAGGTCTGTGATTCTCTCCCCCTCACTGCTGCACAGAATGGATCAGTCCACATGTGAACCTGCGATGGATTGGTCTATTCCTCCCTGCTCTATGAAATAGTTTGGCCCTTGGTGATATCCTTCCCCCACCTCAAGGGAATGGTTGGTCCATTTCCTCCCCCCCATAGAATGGATCAGTCCCCCCATACATGGAGTGGATCAAGCCACATGTGGTGGCTCCCACCCCTTTTGGATCAGTCCATCTGACATTGCTCTATGCCAGGAGAGTCTCCCCCATGGAATGGATTGGCTCAATTTCCTCCCTCTCCATAGAATGGGTCAGTCCATGTGTGGCTCTGTGGAATGCTGGCAAGGTAGAGTGGACAGTACCATTGCAATCCTGACATGGGGGATGCAAAATTACCAGTGGACAATACCATTGCCAAATAGGGCAGCAGTGGACAGCACCATTGCACAGACCAGTGGGGGGGAGGGTACCATCAGAGTAGAAGGTATCGGTACTGATTGTGAATGGGGGAGGGGAGATAGGAAAGTACCATCATTGCATGGTTGGGGGGCTAGACACGTACAAGACGAACTGAAGGTACCATTTCACAGCCCAGAGGGTGGGGGACAGGAGAGGTTGATACCACTGCATAGCTGATTGGTGAGGAGGAAATGGCAGGTACCACTGTGAGTAGATTAGACAGTACCATTAATCAAAATGAGGAGGGGAACAAGAGAGGAGGGTACCACTACATAGCTGGGCCTTGGTTGAAGGGGTGGAGAGGAGAATGGAAGGTACCACTGCACATCCAGATGAGGGGTGGGTGGACTCTCCCAGGCACTGAGAACATCCTGCTCCGGGTGGGGCTGGACTAGGTCCTCCGCCTCACCTCCCTGCCTTTGCCCTGCCCCAGGCTGCCCCCTTCATCGTCCTGCCCCTCCCCCATGCAGACGCCCCTCAGGGCCCGCGAGAGGCGCTCCTTGCTGGGCACCAGCCAGGGCCCGGGGGCTGGCTCCGAGAGGCCCCTCCAGACCTGCTCCCTGTGGGGGGACCCGCTCTCTCCCTTCCTGGCCTCCGCCTCGTTCCCCGATGCTGGCCAGCCCTGCTCTGCGCCCCGACGGTCCCGGGACCCGCGTTGGTGGCAGCGGTGGGATCCTCGCTCGGCACTGCTGGGCGAAGCCTCCAGGCAGCCCCTGGCATCCCGTCCCCAGCGTGGAGACCTTTCGCCTGTGTCTGCTCTCCAGCCGCGTGGTGCCGGTCCACCCTCTGGCATCTGGTCCCGCCTGGCGGGGCTGGGGATGTGCTCACGGTCTGGAGAGGGGAGAGAGAATGACATGGGGGGGATCAGGCCCAGAGAACATAGTGAAAGACACCGCCCCTCCCCACAGTTACCCTGGGATCGCTTCCTTAGGGGTCCTTCCCCCTGGGATCAACCTCATTTTCTGTGGGGGGTCCTCCTCCCACCCGCACGTCCTTGCCAACATCTGTTCAGATGGTTTGGCTAAACAGCAAGGGTCTGGTGAAGCTTTTTTTGGGGGGTAGTGGTAGTGGGGGGTCTCCTGGGGGGTACAACAGGGTCAGTGATGGGAGGGTGGGGGTGGCCTGTGGGGAACAGCAGAGTCAGGGCAAGGGTCCACAGTTGGGGGCCAAGAACAGAGAGGGGGGTTACTCATATATCTCCATCTATGGGGGGTATCTATCTCTCTAGCACTGGAGAGATTCCCCCCTCCCCTGGGAAACAGCACTGAACTCCACATTCCCGGGGGGTGGGTCTTGTCAGTATTGGCCAAGCAAACAGATAAGGGGACCCGGTAGTATGGGGAGATGGGGCAGGATTGGCTCATTGCTCTGGTCTGGGGGGGCAACTGGATTGGCCCATTGCTGTAACTGGAATGGGGGGGCTGGATTGACCCACTACTCTGACCTGGGGGGGATGAATTGCCCATCGCTGTGACCGGGATGTGGGTGGGGGCGGGATTGGCCCAGTGCTCAGGCCTGTGTGGGGAGGAATTTCCCATTGCTGTGATGGGGCGGGGCCTGGATTGACCCACTGCTCTGACCTGGGGGGGAGATTTACCCATTGCTGTGACTGAGGGTGGGCTGGATCAGCCCATTGCTCTGGTCTAGGGGAGAGCAATTACCCATTGCTGTGACCAAGGGGGGGGCAACCCACCAGTCATGCTCCAGCCGTCCCACGAGGCAGAAGCAGGGCTCCCCCCGCCGGGAGTTGGTGACGCACAGCGCCAGGCTGCAGAGCGGAGTTGCTGTGGGAGGGGCGCACACGGACACTGGGGGGAGCAGTACAGATGGGGGGGACCCAGGAAGGGGGACAGATGGGCGGGGAGGGGACATCAGGGATGGGGGACAGAACAGGGCATGGGGGTGCCATGAATAGTGGGAGAGGCAGAGGGGCATGGGCAGGTGGGGGGTGGCCGGGGGGGCAGGCAGAGAGGACATGGTGGGAGGGGTGGGAGGGCAGGAAGGGACAAAAGGACCAGGGCGGGATGTGGAGGGTCGGAGTCAGAGAAGGGGCAGAAATGGGGGAGAGAAATAGGATGAATATTGAACCCCAAAAATCTGATCCCCATTCAGAGACACCCCCGGGGGGAGGGGCGGGGCGGGGGCAGAGGGGTAAACCAGCTCCCAGATATTATACGCTATTCCCCCAGACCCCACTGCCCCCCATGCACTGAGACACCTGCTACACCCGCAATGATGGGTGGCCCCATCTGCCCTAGGATGGGAGGGTGTCATGATGGGGCTGACCCATCACCCCAGGGATGCAGGGGGGGTCACTGAGGGTCACACCATCTCTCTAGGGATGCAGGGAGGGTCACTGAGGGTCAGACCATCTCCCCTGGGATGCCGGGGGGTATAACTGGGGATCGTACCTCATCTCTCCTGGGGTATGTGTGTGTGTGGGGTCATTATGGGGTCTTACCATCTCCCCAGGGACGCAGGAAGGGAGTGTTGCTGTGGGATGTGTGCATGGGGTCACTATGGAGTTGTATCATCTCTCCATGGGTGGGGGGAGTTCACTATGGGGTCGTACCATCTCCCCAGGTATGGAGGGGGGTATCACCAGGGTTTGCACCATCTGCCTTGAGATATGTGTGTGTGTGGGAGAGGGGTGTCACTATGGGGTCATACCATCTCCCCAGGTATGTGGGGGGGACACTGTGGGTTGTACCATCTGCTCTGGGAGAATCAGGGGAGGTCACTATGGATTATGTCATTGGGGAGAGGAACAGAGGGATGGTCATATCATCACCCCAGGAACTGCGGGGGGGGGGGGGGCGGGCGCACACTATGGGTGGTATCATTTTCCTTAGGATTTAGAGGACGGGGAAAATAACCTCACTTTAGATCACACCATCTCCCATGGGATAAGGGGGGGATATTATTGTGGGTCCTACCATCTCCCTTGGAAGGTGGGTGGTGAGCAAATACCACCTGCCCTCAGTTTTGGGGGGACACAGGCTGTAGCAGGAGGGAGGCGGGGGGGCAGGACTCACCGTAGTCAGGGACGAAGCCGTCGCCTTTCCTGAGCACCAGGCGGATGCGGCTGCCCCCCCGGCGGATCTGCTCCACGGCCCGGACGTGCGTCATGCCCAGCGTGGGCTCCCCATTGATCTCCAGCAGCTGGTCACTGACCTGCCCCAGAGACTGATGCTGCAGTACCGGCCACTGCCACAGGGGGAGCCCCCGCGCCACATCCCCCTGCCCTCTGCAGCACAGCGCCCCCGAGTGCCCGGCCCCACCACCAGGGGAGAGCCCCCCCCCCGTCCAGCCCACACCCTGCTCCTTGCAGCACGGCACCCCCAGCTGGCCCCACCGCCAGGTGAGAGCCCCCCTGCCCAGCCCACACCCCGCTCCCTGCAGCACGGCGCCCCCCCAGTGCCCAGCCCCAATGCAAGGGGAGAGCCCCCCTGCCCAGCCCACACCCTGCTCCCTGCAGCACGGCGCCTCCCAGCGCCCAGCCCCAATGCAAGGGGAGAGCCCCCCTGCCCAAACCCCCATCCTCCTCCCTGCAGCACAGCGCCTCCCAGCGCCCAGCCCTACCACCAGGGGAGAGGGCCCCCTGCCCAGCCCCCATCCTCCTTCCTGCAGCATAGAATCCCACAGCGCCTGGGCCCACTGCTGGGGGAGAGTGCCCCCTGCCAGCCTCCCACCCCACTCCCTGCCCACAGCTCCCCCGAGCACCCGGCCCCACTGCCAGGGGAAAGCGCCCTCGCCCAGCCCCCACCCCATGCCCCCCCAGTGCAGGCAGGTACCTGTATCTTGCCGCTCTGCTGGGCCGGCCCCCCCTCCAGCAGCCCCAGCACATAGATGTCCATGTTGTATTCACTGCCCCCCCGCAGGCTGAACCCGAAACCGAGGGGGCCGCGCAGCAGCTCCACCGAGTAGCTGGGGGGGTCCCGGGAGGCTGACAGACACTGGGAAAGGGGGAGTGGGGTGAGTGTCTGGCTGCCCTGCACATCCCCTCCCCCAATCGTCATCTGCCCCCCTTGCTGGCCCCAGCTCTCCCACCATATCTGCCCCCTCGCTGGCTCTACCCTCCCCCATATCTGCCCCCCACTGGCCCCACCCCTCCCCCCATATCCATGTCCTGCAATAGCCATCCACCCCCCCAGCCTTCCCTCCCCCCCACACCAGCCCCTCTGCCTGCCCCCTACCTGTGGCTGGGGCAGCCGGCACCCCGGCCTCCCGGCTCCTTCCTCCACCTGGATGTCGGCCCCGGCCAGGTCGCTGGAGGCAGCTGGGGAGGGGATGTGGGGGTCAGTGGGTGTGGAAGGGGGCAGCGGCCTGCTCCCCCTCTGGCCCCTCCCTCAGACCCCCCTCCCTCTCCCCTCCCTGTCCCCCATCCTTTGCCCCCTTCCCCCCTCCTCCTGGCAGGGAGGGCACTCACCCATGTCCCTGAGGGGGTGCAGCATTCGCAGCCGGACCTTGGCCCCCACCTGGCGAAAGAGGCCCCCGAGTTCAGGGTGGGAGAACCGAGCCAGGAGCCCCCCGTCCTCTGGACGCTTCGCACCAGGGGGGTCACCGCTGGGCCCAGGTACCAGCCTGTCTACTGGGCGGGGGGGGGGAAGAAGGTCAGTGAATGGGGAGGGGGTGCCAGCTCCCCCCAAAACCTCCCTCTGATGAACTGAACCTCCTGCCCACAGAACCTGCCCCCCTTCCCCCTCACGAACAGACCCCCCCTCACTGACCCAACTGCCCCCCCCGACCCGAATCCCTTCTAGAGACTGGAGCCCCCCGCCCAGCATCGGCCTCCTCCAGCAACCCCCCTTCCCCTCAACCAGCCCCCCAGAAACACTGACCCTCCCCCTCCTCCAGACAGGGCCCCACCCAAATTCTCCCCTCCCCCCAAGCTTTCAAACTTGAAGCTCTTATCGGGGTCAATATTTACCCAGTGTGTGTGTGTGGGGGGGGCTGGCCAGGAGACAGGGGGAGTTGGCTGTGGGGGCAAGGAGGGGCTGTGGGGTAGGAGGTGAAGTGTGGGATGTGGAGGGCTGAAGGGGGCGGAGGGACAGAAGGGGCTGTGTGCGGAATGGGGGAGAGGGGTTTATGGGGGGGCTGGAGGTGGGGCGGAGGGAGCTGGGGGCGGGTTGTGGGGAGAGGGGACAGAGTGAGGTGGGGGGCCTGGCAGCAGGGGGCCGTGCGGGGCAGGGGGAGTTGAGGGGAGTGTGACCATGGAGGTGGCAGTGGGGGGGGGCGGGTGTGTGGAGGGAGGCTGGGGGGGGTGACGTGTGGGGTGAGAGACACTCCCAGCTCCCACTTCTATCTCCCCCCCAAAACCACCCACTCAAAATTACAGACCCCCTCCCACTCCCCCTGTGTGTGGGGAGAACCCCCTCCTCAGGATGTAGCCCCCAGCACCCGCAAAACCAGGACAGGACAAGAAAGGCCAGGGGGGAAGCCGGGGGTCAGGAGGGAGGTATGGGGGGGTCGGTTCAAACCCTGGACGTTTCGCAGCACGGACTGGACCCTTTGCAGCATGGCTGGCCGTGGGGTGGGGTGGGGAGCCCCTTGGTTCCTGGGGGGGCACAGGCGTGGGGCGGGGTGTCCACAGGCCCCCCAGCTCGGCCGCCTTCCTCCCCAAGGCGTTTCCCAGGACAAACAAGCTGGGCTGAGAAAGTCAAGGACACTGGGGGGGGGGGGATGTGGGCGTGGGGGGTTAACCCTTTGGGAGCTGGGGGGGAGGGCCAGGCCTCTCCCAGCAGGGGGCGCTGTGGGGAGCGGGGGAGGGGGAGGAGAAATTCCACAGCTTTATGGGGTGGAACAGGCCGTGCCCCCCCCATAGGTGCCCCCCCAGCTGCCTGGGGAGGGGGGGCGTAGCCTGACATGGGTCAGGGAGCAGAACACAATGGGGTCTCTTGTGCCAGGCTGGGGGGTGGTGATGGGAGGCTCAGACATGGGGGGGAGGTGATAGCTTGGAGTATGGGGGGGAGGCAGCCTCCCCATGTCCCTCACCCCTCCCAGGAGTCACCCTGCCCCCTACATGCATCGCCTGGTGAGCCCCCCCCCGCTCCCTGCCCCTCCCCCTGCAGCCCGTCAGATTGCCTCCATCATCCCCCCATCATGGTCCCCCCTCTTCACACGCCTCCCATCTTCCACCCTCGCAGACACTCTGCCCCCCTCCACTCCCCCCCATGGAGCCCAGCCCCCCCAGCTGTGCCCCCAGCCCCTCCTCCCACTGCTCCACAGACTCCCCAGCCCTTCAGACCCCCCAGTCCTAAGCACCCCCAAACCCATCCCCCATACGCCCTCCCCCAACCTGCAGCCCTCTGCTTCCAACCCCCCTTCCTGCCATGCACCCCCCCCCCACTCACCTGCTCTCTCGGTGCTGTCCGGGGCCATGCTGCCCCCCAGCTCCCCGGGGTCCCCCGCGGACTGGGGGTGTCGCGACCTCCAGGCCTCCCCCCCGTGCCTGCGGGCCGAGCACAGGAGCACGTCTCTGGGTTCAGGCCCCACAAAGCTGGTGACGGCCAGGGTATCCCCGCAGGGGGAGGGGATGGAGATCAGGGGCTCCAGGGGGGGCTGGTGGAGTCCAGGACCTGGGGGGAGGGTAAGAAAAGGGGGGGTCAATCAGGAAGGGGTCCCCCAACATGATTACCAACACCCCACAGCTCCCCCTGCTGGGAAAGGCTGGAAGCCCCCCAACAGCCAGCGCCCCCTAGTGGGTCAGGCAGGAAGTGCAGCAGCCAGGGGCCCCCGGTGCCCCCTAGTGGGTCAGGCAGGAAGTGCAGCAGCCAGGACCCCCTGATGTCCCCTAGTGGGCCAGGCAGGAAGTGCAGCAGCTGGAGCAGCCCCTGGTGCCCCCTAGTGGGTCATGCAGGAAGTGCAGCAGCCAGGGGCCCCCGGTGCCCCCTAGTGGGTCAGGCAGGAAGTGCAGCAGCTGGAGCAGCCCCTGGTGCCCCCTAGTGGGCCAGGCAGGAAGTGCAGCAGCCAGGGCCCCCTGGTGCCCCCTAGTGGGTCAGGCAGGAAGTGCAGCAATCCAGGGGCCCCTGGTGCCCCCTAGTGGGTCAGGCAGGAAGTGCAGCAGCTGGAGCAGCCCCTGGTGCCCCCTAGTGGGTCATGCAGGAAGTGCAGCAATCCAGGGGCCCCTGGTGCCCCCTAGTGGGCCAGGCAGGAAGTGCAGCAGCTGGAGCAGCCCCTGGTGCCCCCTAGTGGGCCAGGCAGGAAGTGCAGCAGCCAGAGCCCCCTGGTGCCCCCTAGTGGGTCAGGCAGGAAGTGCAGCAGCCAGGGCCCCCTGGTGCCCCCTAGTGGCAGCCAGGGCCCCCTGGTGCCCCCTAGTGGGTCAGGCAGGACGTGCAGCAGCTGGAGCAGCCCCCAGCGCCCCCTAGTGGGTGAGGCAGGAAGTGCAGCAGCCAGGGGCCCCTGGTGCCCCCTAGTGGGCCAGACAGGAAGTGCAGCATCCAGGTCCCCCGGCGCCCCCTAGTGGGTCAGGAAGGAAGTGAAGTAGCCACGGCCCCCTGGTTTCCCCTAGTGGGTCAGGCAGGAAGTGAAATGGCCACGAGTGGCACCCCCCAGTGCCCACAGCCCCCCTTACCTCTCCGCTCCACCAGCAGGATGACGTCCCCAGCTCGCGTGTGCTGCTGCAGGACATTCTCCACCTCCTGGGGCCTGAGGCCCCTCACGTCGGCCCCGTTCACCTTGGCCACGAGGTCGCCCTCCTCCAGCACGGGGCAGCGCCCCCGGTCCCAGATCCTGGCCACCTGGGCCCCGGGTCCACCGTCCTTTGGTGCCTCCACCGTAAACCAGGGCCCCGTGGCGCTGCGGGGCAGGGGCACCGGCGTCAGCCGGCTGGGCGGGGGGGCATGGTGGGGGGGCGCCCCCTGGTGGCAGGGTCTCCGCTCTGCCCGCTCCTCTTCCTCCCCCAGGCAAAACTCAGTGCCGCAGCAGACCCCCAGGCCCCGGGCCCGGCGGGAGAGGGGGGACCCAGCGGCAGGGGGGCTGCAGGGTGCAGCGGTCCCATAGCAGGCAGGAGGCTGGCGGGCCAGCAGGGCATCCCCATGGCAGAGACAATGGCAGGGAGAGTCCCGATGAGTGTATTGGAGGATACAGCTCCCGTCCACCACCACCACCACGTTCACTGTGGGGCAGAGAGGGGAGAGTTAATGGGGCGGAGTGGAGCGCCCCCTGGTGCCCGGGGTGGGGAGGTTGCGGTGTGCCCTAGCACCTCCCCCCACTTACCTCCAGCCACTGGTGCCATCTCTGCTGCTGGGATTGGGGGTTCAGGGGCCCGGTGGGGGCTCTGGTGGATGCTGCAGCTGGCAGGGGAGAATGCATGGTGGGGTTAAATATTTGTGGGGTCCCTTCCTCAGGCAGTCTTATCCCCCTGGAATCTGCTCCCCTTGCCCACCCTCACAGCCCCCCACCTCCCCTGGAGCTTCCAAATGCTCCCCCCCAACACACACTGTCACCATCCCTACCACCCCGACCCCTTGGATCTCCCTCAATTGCCCCTTCCCAAGTATCTCTGCAACCCCTTAGTCCCAGATGATCCCCTTCCCTGCCCCACACCCTCAACTGCCCCAGCAAGCACCCACCCCCTCTGACCCCGGCCTTGGAAGGGGTGGGGAAATCACCTAATTCTGCAGGCTTCACTTTTCTCTGCCCCCCAATGCTGGAGCTGGGGCCCAGCCCCACCCATGGCACAGTCAGTGACCAAACCGGGGTCTCTGCCTGCTGGGAAGGGGAACCCCGTGACCCCCGGGTGCCGGCTGCCTCAGCCCTGTGAGGAGAGAGAACAGGAGTTGGAATCTCGTCAGATGCAGCCACCTCTGGGGTGAGGCAGGTACGTAACAGCAGCACAGAAACAGTCTGCAGCACAGCGCCCCCCAACACCCGGCCCTGACTGCCAGGGGAGAGCGCCCCCTGCCCATCCCCCAACCTGCCCCCTAACACCCGGCCCTGACTGCCAGAGGAGAGCACTGTCCAGCCTCCCTGGTCCCTCCCCTAGTATCCGGCCCTGATTACCAGGGGAGAGCACCCCCTGCTCAGCTCCCCCCGCAGCGTCCGGCCTTGACTGCCAAGGGATAGCACCCCCTGCCCAGCCCCCTGCCCCACAGTGCCCCCATCACCCCATACATCTCCTGTCCCCCTAGAGTCACTCTGGGCCATGAAGGGGGACTCAGTCACCTGGGTCCAGACGCTGGTGCCTCTTGAGCCAGGGAGGGTGGCCATGCTCTGCAGAACCAGCCTGGGGGGAAAATTCTCCTCACTCCTGACCACAGCCCCCTTGGGATCCCCCTCTGCCTCTCTCTCAGATCCTCCGGGCTCTAGAACGTGCTGGGCTCTAGAAAGGCCCCCCTTCTAGAACCCCCAGGGGGAGCTAGATCCTGGGGTGTGGGGACTGGCTGAGATCTAGAGCGTCCCCCCCCCCGGTTACTCTAGAACCACTTGAGGAGCCAGGGCGGGGCTTGAGCACTCTGGGGATCTAGAACATAGATCTAGGCTCAAGCCCCCCTGGGTAATGGGGCGTCCTCCCCACATTGGCCCTGGGAGGGCTGGATTAGCTCAATCAGCCAATTAGGCGGCAAATGGGAGGGACGTCAGCTAGAGGCAGTGAATCAGAAGAAGGCACAGCAGTGAGGGACCGGGGTGGGAAGGAGCCTGGCAGGAAGGGGTCCAGGAGGGCACAGGAAGATGGAGAGAGGCAGGGGGCGGGGCCCCCTACCAGCCACAGCATGGGCATATTGCTATGGGCAGGGGGTATGAAGATCCCCCCGGCAGAAGGGGAACCCCCGGGGTGATCGGGCTGGAGGAACTGAGTCACGAAGGTGCCACAGCAGCTCCTGGAGCGAGAGGGAGAGATGGGGGGCAACCACAGGGAAATGCTCCATCGCTTTCAAAGGCAAGGAGGAAATCTAGAGCCCTGTTGTTCTAGAACCCAGGTGGGATCCAGAGAGAGGCCTGTCACTCTAGAACCTACCAGGAATCTAGCACGCAGCTCTGTAGGCCCCACTGGAAGTTCCTCAGCTGCTCTAGATCCCGTGGAGGGTCTGAAAAAATCCCCATTATTTGAGAACCCATGGAGGGTCTAGATAAGCCTCTGTTACTCCAGAACCCACTGGGAGTCTAGAAAAGTCTCCATTACTCGAGACCCAACTGTGGGTCTGGAAAGGCCTTCATTACTCCAGAACCCCCGGGGATCTGGGAAAGGCCCTCTTGTTCTAGGGCCCACTGGGTATCTGGAAAAGCCTCCCGCCCCCGAGAACCCAGCGGGGATCCTGGGACTCTAGAACCCAGTTTGCTGGGGATGTGAACTAGAAATGTCTCCTGCCTGGGACTCTTTGAGGCCGGGGTGGAGCGATGGGGGTGGATGGTTTGTCCCCTACCCAGGCTCTGAGCAGCTGGTGATGTTACCTGGCTGCGGCTGGGAGGGAGCCGGGGCAGGCCGGCTGGTGTGGAGAGAGGGTATTCACCCCAGAAGGGGGCCCTGCCAGAAGACCCTGCTCTCCTCTGAGGCCCCGGGGCGGCTTGACCTGGGCTGGCGTAACTGCCTGTTGCTAGCCCACAGCCATTGACATGCAAGGATCGGGAGATGGTCGTTTCTGCTTCTCACCTCCACCCCCGCAAAAGCAGCTGGGACGAAGGGGGAAGCTGCCGTTGCCTTTTGCTGCTGCGTGCCTCAGTTTCGCTCCGGACTTTGCATGGGGAAGAGGTTTCCGTCTGCTCCTCGGCCACTGAGAGAGGTATGAGGTAGGGGTGTCATCTTGCCACCTGGGGAGGGGGGGAGAAATAACCGGGGTCATCGCAGAACGGGCCAAAGCCGACCCAAAGCAACAGAAGGTCCGAGCAAGACGCCCCCCTCCCCCACCCCGCGACTCACCCATCCACCTCCCACCATTGAGAAAGCCCGGCAGGTGGGACGGGGGATGCACCTGGGAAACTGGGGCTTTCTGGAGGCTTCTGGAGCCTGGCCCGGGGGCAGGTGGGACTGGGCTGGTCCTTGGGGCCCAGAGCCTGGATCTAGGCTAGGGCAGATCCCAGACCTCGGGCCTCCATGACCGGGGGTGGCAGCCTGGGGGGAGAACCAGCCCTGGGGTCCTAGCCCTGAGGTGTGCTGGGTGGGGGGAGTTTGGGGAGCTTTTGCAGCTCCCCGGCAGGAAGATGGGGGGGTCTAAATCCCAGGGGCCGATGCTGTGGAAGCAGGGGGTGCTGAGAGGTGGGTCTGGCAAAAGGTGCCCCTGCCTTGCCATGGGTCCAGAACAGACTCTGGAAAACGATCTGAGTCTAGATCTGACTGGTTAAAGGAGGGGGGGGGTCCAGAAAACAGGGGGAGGGGTGACTCCAGCCTCCTCCCCTTTAGCATCTGGGGGAACCCAGAAATAGCCACAAGGGGTGGGGAGGCTCCCTCGGGGCAGGTGGGAGGCTGGTTCTAGAGTGGAGGCCAGTTCTAGAGCAGAGGGGGCCAGTTCTAAAGGCGTCTGGAACTGTTTCTGCCGAGGGGAGTTCTAGAAAGAGGCTGGGTGTGTCTACAGGAGTGGGTTCTAGATCTGGTGGGGGGAATGGAGGGGAAACATCTCCTGGGGGGGGGGGGATCATGAGCAGGGAGGGGGAGAAGCCAGCGGGGGGGCGCTCTGGTCTCCCCACTCAGAGCCCCTCCAAAGAAGGAAGCTGAATCTGTCCCCTCTGTCATCTCCATCCCTGCCCCCCCAGATCCACCCTGACCCCCCTTCTAGTCCCTTAAGATCCGTTCGTCCACCACAGATCCAACCCCAACCCCCCTGGCCCTTGGGGTGCCCCCTCTCCCTTCTATCCAAGCCCCCACATCTCTAATTCCCCCCCCCCCCCGGCCAGGACAATCCAATTAACAGCTGATCCCGCTGCCCGCCCCGTCTCTGCTGGCTGAGCTGGGGGGGCTTTACCTTGCGGTGTCCCCAGCCTCCAGCGCTGCTCCGACCCCCTCCCCCAGTGGTACCCGATGCTGCTGGGGTTAGCAACGGGGGGTCGCCAAGGCAACGGGGTTTGCTGTCCCGGTAACCTTCCTCCTCCGTCGCTAGGCTGGGGGGGGGGGGATGGACAGACGGGCCCGCCAATCGGAGACCAGAGCGGCTAATCCACCCCCCCACCCCAGGATATGGGACACGGGGCCTTTCCCCTCTAGGAGGCGCTGCCTCCAATCCAGCCCCAAGGGGGCCAGTAATTAATCATCAGCCATTTCATGGTAAAGCCTCCGTTAAGGAGGGGGCAGTCGGGGGAGCTGTTCATTCACCAGCCCCACCCCTAAAGAGGTCTTACCCCGGCTACACAAGGTACTGGGGCCACTGGGCTGGGGGGCCCGGGAGCCAGGACTCCTGGGTTCTCTCCCTGGCTCTGGGACGGGAGTGGGGGCTGGTAGTTAGAGCAGGGGGGCTGGGAGCCAGGACTCCTGGGTTCTCTCCCTGGCTCTGGGAGGGGAGTGGGGGCTGGTAGTTAGAGCAGGGGGGCTGGGAGCCAGGACTCCTGGGTTCTCTCCCCGGCTCTGGGAGGGGAGTGGGGGCTGGTGGTTAGAGCAGGGGGGGCTGGGAGCCAGGACTCCTGGGTTCTCTCCCTGGCTCTGGGACGGGAGTGGGGGCTGGTGGTTAGAGCAGGGGGGGCTGGGAGCCAGGACTCCTGGGTTCTCTCCCTGGCTCTGGGAGGGGAGTGGGGGCTGGTAGTTAGAGACATGCAAACTGATTGATTTGGCATCAAGCCCGAAGTGGCTGGGGTTAAGAAATTTTTGTGGGGGGTGTCAGGGTCTGTGGGGGGGGGTATGGGGTTCCCCAGGCCCCCAGCCCAGCACCCCCTCCCCCAGGCTGCATGTGAGGGGGATTGGGGTTCCCTGGCTCCCAGTCCAGCGCCTCCTCCCCTTAGGCTGGGGGGGGGGGAGGGTCTCATGGACTCCCAGATGACTGGGGCCAGGGCGGACGCGGGGGAGCCACACACCCCAGCCCCGCACAGCCTCATGGGAGCTACACTCTCAGCTCCCCCCCTCCATGAAATAGCCTGGGGCGGGGCTACACCCCATGAGGCCCTGCGCGGGACGGGACTACATCCCCCGTGATGCGTTGCGCGGGGGGCAGGGTTACACAACCGCCATGAGGCAGCGCGGCATCGGGACTACATCCCCCATAATGCTTTGCACGGTGGCGGGGCCATCGCCCCCATGAGGCAGCGCGCGGGGCCCGGACTACAACCCCCATGATTCTTTGCGCTGCGACGGCCAGCAAGATGGCGTCGGACGGCGGCCGGGCGGCGGCCGGGCCTCCTGCCCCGCGCCAGGTCTCGTTCGGGTTCACGCGCACGACCGCGCGCAGGAGGCTCGTGGGGGAGGGCGGGGCAGGGGCCGCGGCGGAGCCTGACTTCATCAGCGCCGTGGAGGGGAGCGAGCTGCGCAGGTGAGAGCAGCGCGCATGCGCGGGCGCCGGGCCGGGGTGGGCAACCTCGGGCCCTGCGCTCGCTGGAGCGCGTGCGCATGCGTGTGGGGCCGCAAAGACTCGGGAGGGGGCGTGTCTGGGGAGGGGCCGTGGGGCGGGAGGGGGCGTGTCTGGGGAGGGGCCGTGGGGCGGGAGGGGGCGTGTCTGGGGAGGGGCCGTGGGGCGGGAGGGGGCGTGTCTGGGGAGGGGCCGTGGGGCGGGAGGGGGCGTGTCTGGGGAGGGGCCGTGGGGCGGGAGGGGGTGTGGCCCTGCAGAGGGGCCGTGGGGCGGGAGGGCGTGTGGCCCTGCAGAGGGGCCGTGGGGCGGGAGGGGGCGTGTCTGGGGAGGGGCCGTGGGGCGGGAGGGGGTGTGGCCCTGCAGAGGGGCCGTGGGGCGGGAGGGGGTGTGGCCCTGCAGAGGGGCCGTGGGGCAGGAGGGGGACTGTCTGGGGAGGGGCCGTGGGGCGGGAGGGGGCGTGTCTGGGGAGGGGCCGTGGGGCGGGAGGGGGCGTGTCTGGGGAGGGGCCGTGGGGCGGGAGGGCGTGTGGCCCTGCAGAGGGGCCGTGGGGCAGGAGGGGCCGTGGGGCGGGAGGGGGCGTGTCTGGGGAGGGGCCGTGGGGCGGGAGGGGGTGTGGCCCTGCAGAGGGATGGGATCACATGTGGGTGAGGAGGTCAGTGGGGAAGGGGAGCTGTGTGCAGGATCTCCATGCAGTGGGTGAGAGTAGGAGAGGGGCCATTGCGGCCTGGGGCAGGCCCATGGGGGGTGGGGCCTTGCATGGAGGCTGTGGGGCAGTGGAAGGAGCCATGGCACAGGGGGTGCAGGTATCCCATGGTAATGGGGTGGTTTCTCTCTGGCCCCCAGCCTCCGGCCGGCCCCAGCCCCTAAGGCGCTCGTCATCCCCTTGATCCAGCGCAACCAATGGAAGAAGCCGGAGACGGCCCCTGTGGGGACCCCAGACCAGCAGAGGGATGACAGTGTGGAGTCCCAGGCCGTGAGGGAGATCATAGAGGGTGAGCATGGCAGGGAACCCAGGAGTCCTGGCTCCCAGCCCCCCCTGTTCTAACCACCAGCCCCCACTCCCTTCCAAGAGTGGGGAAAGAACCCAGGAGTCCTGGCTCCCAGCCCCCTGCTGTAACCACTAGACCCTCACTCCCATCTTAGAGTGGGGCGAGAACCCAGGAGTCCTGGCTCTCAGCACACACCCTGCATTCTAACCACTAGCCCCCACTGCCGGGGCCGGGACCCAGGTGTCCGGCTCCTGATGGATTCCTGTACGTTGCAGAGTGCCGGCAGTCCCAGGAGCGGTGGGAGAGCGGCACCAAGGCTGACCCCAACTTGGCCATCCCCCTGCTCCTGCAGAACCGCGTCCCTGACGGGTACGAGGACAGCGACCGGGTGGACGTGAGCCTGCGGCCGGAATCGGTAAGAGGGTCCCCCGACAGCCTCCCCTCCGTCCCTGGAGTCCCACCCCCCCCTCCTGTGGCAGGGCCCCTTTGGTCCTGTGGCAGGTAGTTCTGCGGGTTAACGTCACTCCTGCCCTTCTCCTCCTGCAGTCGACGGAGGCAGATTACGAGGTGGTGCCCGTGGAGGCCTACGGCGTTGCCATGCTGAGGGGCATGGGCTGGAAGGCAGGCGAGGGCATCGGATGCACCTTCAAGCAGTGAGTGACCTTGGGGGGCGGGCATAGGTCAATGGCAGGGTTGCAAGTCAGATCTGATGGAGAGGTCATATGGGGGTAGGGAGGGAGAGTTTGGGTGAGATTATAAACCAGTGGGGGGATCATAGATCATGAGGGGGAGGTGATAGATAGGTGGGAGCCCAAAGGTCAGTTGGGGGAGGGGAGTTTGGGGGGAGTCCCTGAATATCCCTTCCCCCCATTCAGGGATGTGAAGCCCCTGGAGCACCAGCTGCGCCCAAGGGGGCTGGGCCTGGGAGCCGACCGCTCGGCCATTCAGGACCTGCAGCCGGCCCGCCCCCTGCGGCCCCCCAAGCCGGGTGAAGAGCACCGGGGGGGTGAGGAGGAGCCGCTGGGGCTGGTGGCAGGGGGCGCCGTGGTGATTGTGGCTGGGCCCCACAAAGACCTCTATGGGAAGGTGAGTTTCCTGTGCTCCCGGCCTCCCCGAGCCAGCCAGTCCCCGCCCTGGGGCCAAGGGGGAGCCTGCGCCCCCTAGAGGGGACAGGCCTCGTTCCCCTAGTCTTAGCTTTTTCTCTCCTGGCCCCCAGATTGAAGGTGTAGACCCGGATAACGCCCGGGTGATGGTGAAATTGGCCATCGGGGATAAGATCGTCACCATCAGCCAGCACAGCCTGCAACCTGTGACCCGGAAGGAGTATGAGAAACTAGCCAAGGATCTGAGTGAGTCACATGACTTTCCCCGGTACCCCCGCCTCACCATAGACTCCCCTCCTCCCTGCCATCCTTACCCCCATCTGTCTCCCCAATCCCCTTCTCAGGCCGCTTAAGCAAAGCCCACAAAGAAAAAGAAGAGAAGCAGAGAAATGGACCCACCGATGCCCTGGATGCCAGGGTCCCCCAAGAGAAGGGGGAAGAAAAGGACAGAAAGAGGAAACAGCCAGCAGATTCGGAGAGGTAGAGACCTGGGATGGCTCGCTTGGCGGTGAGAGGCAGCCACCACTGGGGTGGGGCAACTGGAGAACAGCTGCACATAATGCCTCACAGGGATGGCTCGCTCGGGGCTGAGATGCAGCCACGTCTAGGGTGGGGCAGCTGGGGAACAGCTGCACATAACGCCTCACGGGGATGGCTCGCCCTGGGGTGGGTGACAGCTGGCGCTGCTGTTGAGGGCAGGAAGTGCAGCTGATTCTTAACTGGTTCAAACCCCAGAGGAGTGTTTAGAAAGGCAAAATGGATTCCCCCAAGCTGTAGTGCAGCCCGGATGCCAGGGTTCCTGCCCTGAGGCTGGGGCAGCTCGAATTCCTTTCTTGATAAAACAAAGCGCCTCGCAGCACGGTGCACCCCAACACCCGGCCCTGCCTGCCCTGTTCCTCGCAGCGTGGCGCCCCCTAGCGCCAGGACTGCCCCGACCACCTGGTCTTCCACAGTGATGCCCGTGCCGGGAAGCAGAGTAAAGGTAGCAGCAGCAGCTCCTCGTCCTCCCGCTCCTCCCACTGGCTGCGGCGAGATCTGCGGGTTCGCTTCGTGGACAAGCTCTACAAGGGGGGAAAATACTATAACACCAAGGTACCTTCCCCCCCACCAACCCCCCTCGGGGCCAGATGGGAACCAGTACCCCATTCCCCACCCCACCGAGCCAGCCACTCCCCACCCTGGGGCCAGGTGGGAGTCTGTGCCCCCTAGAGGGGACAGGCCCTTTGCCCCATCCCCTCACTGAGCCAGCCACTCTCCACCCTGGGGCTGGGTGGGAGTCGCCCCGCCCTCCCCCTCCGAGCTAGCCAGTCTCTGTCCTGGGGCCAGAGGGATGCCAGTGCTCCCTAGAGGGGACAGGCCCTGTGTCCCATTCCCTGCCCTCCTGAGCCAGCCAGTCCCTGCCCTGGGGCCGGGAGGGAGCTGGTGTCCCATTCCACTCCCCTGTCTCCCCCTAGATGCTGATCGAGGACGTGCTGAGCCCAGATACTTGTGTCTGTCGGACAGAGGAGGGGCAGGTCTTGGATGGTAAGTTGCTGGGGGGCACCCCTATGTCATACCCCAGCAGAAGGGGATAGATTCCCTGGGGGAGGTTATGGGGGAGTATGTCCAGATATGGGGCATGTGACTCTGGGGAGAGGGTTGTGGGGGGCAGGATGACCCCAGATTATTGGGGATGCTAGAGGAGCCGTTTTGTGGGATGGGGGAGACATGGGGGGCGGGATCTGTAGATGGAACCATGGGGCAAGTGACCTCATGGGCATATCTGGGGAGGGGGTACTTGCAAGGAGGTAAGGGGGGTTTGTGGGAAGTGAGCTGACTACAATGGGGGGGGGGTGACCCCAGGTCAGTGGGGGGCGGTGGCGTTGGAGAGGCCAGAGGGGTGTCTGTGAGGTGGGTTGTTGGGGGGCCAAGGGTCGTGTGGCGGGAACCCACTGTATGACACTGACCCGTCTCCTTCCCGACCCCCCAGGCATCCAGGAGGCCATGCTGGAGACGGTCATCCCCAGGGGCGCTGCGGACTGGGTGCTAGTGGTGCTGGGGGAGCATGCCGGCAGGGTGAGCAACCCCCAAGCCCCCTCCATGGCAGGGATCACAGGGGGTAATGGGGAGGCTGGGAGCTGGAGGAAGCGTGTGTGGGGGAACACGTTGGGGTGAGGTAGCCAACGGGCTCTGGAGGGCTAGAGAGAAGAACATATGGGGAATCAAAGGGAGTCGGGGGAATCTGAAGGGGTGTGGGATGGGAGCTGGGGGGGAAGATACACAGGGTGTGGGGTAGTGAGGGTGGGGGGCAGGGTAGCTGGGGGTGAGTGCTGCAGGAGGGCGGGATCCAGGGATAATGGGGAGGGGGATATAGGGGGCTCCTGGGTGAGGGGGATTATGCTGGAGAAGCCCCTCCATCTGCCCCCAAGTTACCCAGCTGAGCCCTCCCTGTATGCAGCCGCCCTTCTTCCCAGAGTCCTTTGCAGACTACCCCACTGCCTCGCCCGCCGGACTCACAGGAGCTTCCTGTCTCCCCTCCCCTCCCCTCCTCAGGTGGGCCGGATCCTGCAGCGTGACCAGCGGCGGAGCCGGGCGCTGGTGCAGATGCAGCGCGATGAGGATGGGGACGTCCTGGCGCTAGACTACGACGCTGTCTGCCACTATGTAGGGGGCACCGAGGACGACTGAGCCCCCTTCCCTCCTCCCCCCATTCTGCTGAACTTGGGATGGGGGCACATCCTCTCTAGGGAGTGGCAGGACATGGATGGAGTCCAGCAGAGGGGGAACATTGCTGCCATGGCTGGGACTGAGTTCTAGAACAACTTTTGTGGGTTCTGGAGCAGGAGCAGCAAGATCTAGAACGTGACCAGGCTTGGGCGCTAGAGTGAGGCTTCAACTAGGCTGAGAGTGAATTCTAGATTGAGATGAAAGGTGGGTTTGGGACCAGAGAAGATGGGTTTGGGGATAGTTTTTAAATGGGCTCTAGAGCCAGGCCAGTGTTCAGAGCACACATAGCTTTGGGGTCTCAAGGAAGCCTCAACGTGGGTTCTGGAGTGAACCAACCTGTTCTAGAGTGAGCTTTTCTGTGGGACATGGAAGTATGCATAGTGGGTTCTAGAGCGAGGTTTTAAAACAGGTCTAGGGTGGGGTTCAAACTGGATCCAGAGCGACGCTGGTGTGACCCCGTAAAGTGGGTTCTGGAGCCTAATGGGCTCTAGAGCCTGAGTAGATGTGGGCCCGGGAGGTAAAACCACTGGGTTTGAGAGGAAGGTTTACAGGGTGGGTTGGAGGGAGGCCCCTGGGTCCTAGACCAAACCGGACTGTTCTAGAGTGGTGGTGGAGTGTTTACAGCAGAGATGGGGGTTGATTCTAGAGCAGTGAGTGATTTCCGGCATGATGTCGCCTGTGAGCTCTGGAGCAAGTTGTGCTGCTTCTGGAGTGTCCAGGCTGTGTTCTAGATCAACCCTGGCCCCTGCTGTGTGTAGGTGACCTTAGAGTCGGTCATTTCTGGAGCAGTGTTCCAGAACCAGCAGGTTTAGGGGCGGGGATGAAAGGGGAGCACCCCCTGCCCCTTTGGCAGGGGGAGATTGTGGGATAGGAGGGCGCCATGGGCAGGTACTATCTGTGTGTGTGAGGCGGGGGCTTAGCAGGAGACCTGGCAGGACCCCCCCATGCCAACTTCCAAGCTGGCTGCTGGGCCTACGACAGCCCCTTGCCTGTGCCACTTTGTAAAGCAAGACGGTGTAAATAAATGCGCTAGTCCCATCCCCCTGTGTTGGGTGGGGTCTGTGGAAAGCTATGACTGGACAACCAACCTCTTCACCCTCTCCCAGAGCCGGGGGGAGAACCCAGGAGTCCTGGCTCCCAGCCCCCACTCCCCTCCCAGAGCCGGGAGAGAACCCGGGAGTCCTGGTTCCAAGCCCTGCTGCTCTAACCCACCAGCCCCCTCCCAGAGCCAGGAGAGAACCCAGGAGTCCTGGCTCCCAGCCCCCCCCGCTCTAACCACCAGCCCCCACTGCCCTCCCAGAGCCAGGAGAGAACCCAGGAGTCTTGGCTCCCAGCCCCCACCCCGCTCTAACCACCAGCCCCCACTCCCCTCCCAGAGCCAGGAGAGAACCCAGGAGTCCTAGCTCCTAGCCCCCCCTGCTCTAACCACTAGACCCTACTCCCAGAGCTGGGGAGAGAAGCCAGGAGTCTGGGCTTCCAGCCCCTCTGCTCTAACCACTAGACCCCACTCCCCTCCCAGAGCTGGGGACAGAACCCAGGAGTCCTGGCTCCCAGCCCCTCTGCTCTAACCACTAGACCCCACTCCCCTCCCAGAGCTGGGGACAGAACCCAGGAGTCCTGGCTCCCAGCCCCTCTGCTCTAACCACTAGACTCCACTGCCCTCCCAGAGCCTGGGAAAGAACCCAGGAATCCTGGAGTCCACCGCCCCTTTCCCCCCTTCCTCCCCTTTAATGACTTTGTTCATTTTTTTCCTATCTGTGGCCTCCCTCTTTCCCTTTAAGATCTCACTTCACCTTCTCCTTTAAGAGCCCCTCCCTCCTGGGGATTAATAGCCCCTGATTATTAGAGTGTGTGCCTCCCCTTTAAGAGTGGCCTTGCCTCTGATTGGCCCACCCTGGATAAGGGGCGGGGCGTGGTGGTTCAGCGAAATGGCGGCGGCGTTGAGGCGCGTGAAGGTAACCAGCAGGGCCAGCTACGGGAGCCGGGAGGGGACCAGCGTAGCTAAGGACGGGGCGGGGGAGACCATTCTATGTGGGGTAGGGGGAGGCACCGCAGAATGGGTGAGAGCAGTAGGCAGGTCCCCAGCACCACCTCGGCAGCCGAGACCACTGGGAGGCTGTGCCTGGGAGAGACCATTCTGCAGAAGGGGGGAATTGGGATGGGAGGAACCATTTTACACTTCTTGTTCTCTACCAATAGTGGTGGCTGGAGGTCTTGTATCTTTGTGGGCGGCAGAGACCATTTTACAAAATTGGGATAGACCATCCATCAAATGAGGGGTGGCAATTGGGCGAGAGTATTATACACAATTGGGTGGGGGGGTCTGGCTGGGAGAGACTATTCTACGTGTAGGGGCTGGGCAGAGCGATGCTGCACTATGCTATGATACCCCTGAGAAGCGGGGGAGACCACTTGACGGGGGGTGGGAATCGAAGGAAAGGACCATTCTATGCACTAGGAGGAGGCTGGGCTGGGTGGGACCATTATGCAGCTCGCAGGAGGAGGCTGGGTAGGGCGAGACCATTATATTCCTGGGGGAGGTTAGAAAGCGACTATAACACGGGTTCTCAAACTGCAGGGTGGGACCCCCTGGGGGTCACAAGGTTATTACATGGGGGGTTGTGAGCTGTCAGTCTGCACCCCAAGCCCCCTTTGCCTCCAGCATTGATAATGGTGTTAAATAGATACGTTTTTTAATGTGTAAGGGGGGGTTGCTCTCCGCGGCTTGCTGTGTGGAAGGGGTCTGAGCCCTGCTGTAACACACCTAGTAGGAGGGGACCCCAGGTGAGACCATTATGCTCATGAGAGCAGCAGGCAGAGACCATTATACTGATGGGGGTTAGGGAGAGACCATTATGTGCAAGATTCCGGGGTCTTAGGAAGAGACCAGCGCACACTTTAGGAGGGGGTTGTGGATGGGGGGATCTGGGAAGAGACCATTATGGTCAGAGGAAGAAAGGGGTGTAGGGACAGCCCATTATGCACAAGAGATGGGGGGGGTCTGGGAGAGCCCATTAAAGCTGTGGGTGGTATTCAGGGTTGGGGGTTTTTTTTGTTTATATTCACTGCTCCCTCCCTCTGCTTTTGCCCCCAGGGGATGGTTGGCCTGGTCACTGGTGGGGCCTCCGGTCTGGGCCGCGCCACTGCTGAGCGCCTGGTGCAGCAGGGAGCCAGCGCGGTGATCGTGGACCTGCCAACATCGGATGGGCCGAGTGTGGCCAAAGCGCTGGGGGAACAATGCGTCTTTGCTCCAGCTGATGTAGGGCCCGGACTCCTGGGTTCTATTCCTGGCTCCGGAAGGGGAATTGGGACTGGTGTGTTGAGGGGGGGCTGGGAGCCAGGATGCCTGGGTTCTCTCTCCAACTCTGGGAGGGGAGTGGGGGCTGGCGCGGAGGTGACGTGGGTTAACCTCTCCTCCCTGCCCGGCGGCTCAGGTGACGTCAGAGGTGGACATAAAGGGGGTCCTGGCTCTGGTGCGGGAGAAATTTGGGCGCTTGGATTTGGCCGTGAACTGCGCCGGAATCGCCGTGGCCGTCAAGACCTACAATGCCAAGAAGGACTTGCCCCACAGCCTGGAGGATTTCCAGAGGGTCCTCAACGTGAGTGGGGCTGGAAGGACCCCCTCTCTCTGTTCCCTTCCCTGATCCCCTTTGCCCTGCCAACGGCTTGGTGGTGAGAGGGGACCGAGGAGGGATAATGGGCTGGATGAGCCAATGCCTCTGGTTTTTTGGGGGGTGGGATATGGGGCTGGGTGGGCCCATTGGTTTGATCTGATCTGTCTCCCCTGCGGCCCCCCCCCCCAGGTCAATGTTGCCGGCACCTTTAACGTGATCCGACTGAGTGCTGGTGAGATGGGCAAGAATGACCCTGACTCGGATGGGCACAGAGGAGTGATTGTCAACACAGCCAGCGTGGCTGCTTTCGAGGGCCAGGTGAGCACTAGGAGGGCGCTGTACTACAAGGGGCTGGGTTGAGGACACTCTTCCCTGGCAGGCAGGGCTGGGCAGCACTGTGCTGTGGGGGGGGGGACCTGCGCAGTGGGTGCTCTTCCCTGGCAGTCAGGGACAGGCACTGGGGGATGCCGTGCTGCGGGGCGGGCGGCTGGGCAGGCAGGGCCGGGCGCTGGGGGACGCCATGCTGCGGGGAAGAAGGCTGGGCCAAGGATGCTCTCCCCGGCAGTCCCCTATCTCCCTGTGCCCCAGCTAATGCTCTGCTTGTTGTATAGGTGGGTCAAGCCGCGTACTCCGCCTCTAAAGGGGGCATTGTGGGCATGACCCTGCCCATCGCCAGGGATCTGGCCCCTATTGGGATCCGTGTCGTCACCATCGCCCCAGGTACCAACCCCAGCGTAGCTCCTGTCGTGGGGAGCCCAGGGCTGAGAGGGGAGGGGGTGCAGGCTGGGATTGAGGGGCACCAGCGGAGCTGGGGGGGCTGCGGGTGGGGATTGAGGCGCACTGGCAGTGCTGGGGTAGATAGTGTGGGTGGGGGATCGGGGTTGTGGGCTGGAATTGAGGGGCATTGGCAGGGCTGGGGGAGGGCTGCGATTGAGGGCCACTGGCAGAGCATGGGGGGAATAGCAGGGAGCCACCCCCCCCTCACCGTCTCTCTCCCCCCAGGTCTGTTTGCCACCCCCCTGTTGGCAGGGCTCCCTGAGAAGGTGCAAACGTTCCTGGCTCGCCAGGTGCCCTTCCCCAGCCGCCTAGGGCTGCCCGGGGAATACGCCCACCTGGTCCAGTGCATCGTGGAGAACCCCATGCTGAACGGGGAGGTGATTCGCCTGGACGGCGCCATCCGCATGCAGCCCTGAGCCGCTGCCCCATGCTGGGGTGGCACTGATTCCCCTCCCCTGGTTGCCCCTGAAATGGGGGGGTGATTCCCCCCCTTCTGCGGTTCTGCCCTCTCTGGACTCTAATCATGGACTCCTGCAGTGATTCAGCCCCCACACAATAAGGACGTGGGGGGGGGCGGAGTCTGAGCCGTTCTGACTCCTGCCCCTGGTCGGCGTCTGGACCTTAATAAACAATCGTCTCAAGATGCTTTCGGGGGTGCTGGATTTTCTTTGTTAGCCCCAAGACCCCACTCTCCTCCCAGAGCTGGGGAGAGAACCCAGGCGTCCTGGCTCCTAGCCACCTGCTGTAACCACTCACCCATACTCGCCTCCTAGAGCTGGGGCGGGAACCTAGCATTCTTGACTGCTGCCCTCGGCCAGGGGCCAGGTTGTGAGGGGCATGGGGGCGGGGAGGGAGCGGGACCCTCTCCTGCCGTGGGGAGCTGCCCAGTGCTACCCTGCCCTACAGACCATGGGGGCGGCACGTTGGAGGGTACGCCAGTTTATTTGGATGCTGTTGTGGCTGAAGGAACAGGGCTGAGTGTCAGATCCCGTCTGCAAGGTGGGGTAGGGGCAGCCTGGCCATAGGAGGGGAGAACCTCAGGCGTCTCGTGGGGAAGGGGCTGGGGATTGGGTGTGTCGGGGCAGGGGCTGGGGATTGGGGGTGTCTCTGTGGGGTTAGGGGGCTGGGATTGGGTGTGTCCCTGTGGGGTAGGTTGGGCATGTCCTTGCAGGAGTTGGGGATTGTCCCTGCAGGGTGGGGGGTGGGGAGTGGGCATGTCCCTGCAGGGTGGGGGTGGTGACTGGGGCAGGAGTTGAGGACTGTTCCTGCAGGGTGGGGGACGGGGAGTGGGCATGTCCCTGTGGGGTAGGTTGGGCATGTCCTGACAGGAGTTGGGGATTGTCCCTGCGGGGTGGGGAGTGGGCGTGTCTGGGCGGGGGGTGGGGAGTGGGCGTGTCCCTGCAGGGTGGGGGTGGTGACTGGGGCAGGAGTTGGGGATTGTCCCTACAGGGTGGGGGGTGGGGAGTGGGTGTGTCTGGGCAGGGGGTGAGGAGTGGGCATGTCCCTGCAGGGTGGGGGTGGTGATTGGGGCAGGAGTTGAGGACTGTTCCTGCAGGGTGGGGGACGGGGAGTGGGCATGTCCCTGCAGGGCAGGGGCGTGGGCGGTGACTGGGGCAGGAGTTGGGGATTGTCCCTGCAGGGTGGGGGGCGGGGAGTGGGCGCGTCTGGGCAGGGGGTGGGGGTGGGCGTGTCCCTGCAGGGGCGTGGGCGGTGACTGGGGCAGGAGTTGGGGATTGTCCCTGCAGGGGGGGGGGCGGGAAGTGGGTGTGTCCCTGCAGGGTGGGGGGTGGGGAGTGGGTATGTCCTGGCAGGGCAGGGGTGTGGGCGTGTCCCTGCAAGGTGGGGGTGGTGACTGGGGCAGGAGTTGGGGATTGTCCCTGCAGGGTGGGGGGGCGGGGAGTGGGCGCGTCTGGGCAGGGGGTGGGGGTGGGCGTGTCCCTGCAGGGGCGTGGGCGGTGACTGGGGCAGGAGTTGGGGATTGTCCCTGCAGGGTGAGGGGGTGGGAAGTGGGTGTGTCCCTGCAGGGTGGGGGGCGGGGAGTGGGTGTGTCCTGGCAGGGCAGGGACGTGGGCGTGTCCCTGCAGGGTGGGGGTGGTGACTGGGGCAGGAGTTGGGGATTGTCCCTGCAGGGTGGGGGGGCGGGGAGTGGGCGCGTCTGGGCAGGGGGTGGGGGTGGGCGTGTCCCTGCAGGGGCGTGGGCGGTGACTGGGGCAGGAGTTGGGGATTGTCCCGGCAGGGTGGGGGGCGGGGAGTGGGCGTGTCCGGGCAGGGCAGGGCGGGGGGCGGTCCATGGGGGTTTCGAAGGCGGGGCCGGGCCTAGCGGCTGCTGGTGTTGAACTGCAGGTGGTACTGGGCGCTGGGCGGGTTGGTGTACACCTCCCTCTGCAGGTACTGCTGCCTGCAAGACAAAGGGCGGGGCTTAGCCCCCCAGCCTGACACCCCTGGCCCCGCCCCCATAAAGCACCAGCTCTGCCCTTCCAACTCCTGCCCCTGCCCAACCTCACCCCCTCCTCCTTCCCAGCCCCACTCCCCATGGAGCCCCACCCCTTCCTGCACCCACACCGGCCTTGCTCATGGCTCCCCACCCCGGGGCCCGTCCCCGCCGCACGGGGGCACTCACTGTGCTCTCTGCTCCTGCGCCAGCTGCTGGTTGTAGGCATCCAGGCCTTTCCTCAGCTGCAGCCGGGCCCGGTGCTGCTCCTCCTCCAGCACCATGGCCGCGTGGGCTGCCAGCTGCCGCTGCACCTCCCACTCAGCCTCCCGCTGCTGCTCTGCCTCCCGCAGCCTCTGGGAGGGGCAAAGAGAGGGGCAGGTGAAGGGGGGGAGGGAATAGTGCCCTGCTGCCCCCCACGCTGCCCACATCCCCCGCTGCCAGAATCTCTCCCTTCCCTTCCTCTGGAGACCTGGTTCTCCTGCCGTTGCTCCTCCTGGGCCTTCCACACAGCCTCCACTTGCTTGGGGCTCATGCCCTTCCAGCGGTCGGTGAGGATACGGTGAGGCCCCAGCGGGCTCTCAGCCACGGCTGGATCCTCTGTCAGCAGCTGCCCCGTTAGGTGGTTGTGGATCTCGGCTTGGTTGTCATCCTGTTCCCGCTGGCGCGCCAGCCGGTGCTGCTCTGCTGCCTCTGCTGCCTGCGGGGAGAGGGGAGACCTGGCACTAAGCCCCAGGCATGGGGCCTTGCCCTGCCATCCCCCCTGGGCAAGGGAGCAGGTGAGACCTAATATCCCACAATCCCCTGGGGCGGAGGAGCCAGACCTATTGTCCAACCCATGTCGAGGTCTGCCAGCTCCACAGCGCCACCCCCGGTTCCCCATTGGTGGCTAGGGGGTTACCTGGGCCCGGTTGTAGTCGGCCGTGGCAAGGTCCTTGGCGTGGCGGCATTCCTCCTCCAGCTGGGCCAGCTGCTGTGCCCGCAGGTCCAGCTCCACTCGCTTCTTATCCTCCAGCGTGTCTGTCAGGACAGTGCACTGAGCCCCTGAGTGGTTTTCCTCTTGGAACCCAGGAGTCCTTCCTCCCCCCTGATCTAATGCACTCGACCCCACTCCCCTCCCAGAGAACCCAGGAGTCCTGGCTCCTAGCTCCCCTCACTCCCCTCCTGGAGAACCCAGGAGTCCTGGCTCCCCTCACTCCCCTCCCAGAGAACCCAGGAGTCCTGGCTCCCAGCTTTCTCCGCACTAACCATGAGACCTCACTCCTCTCCCAGACTGGCGAAGAGAAGAAAGCCAGGAGTCCTGGCTCCCAGCCCCCCTGCCCCCGCTCTAAATCACTAGACTCCAGAACTCTAGGGTCCTGGCTCCCAGCCTCCGCACTCCACCTACTCTAACCACTAGACCTGTGCCCATGCTCTCACCTGCATACTTGGTGTCGGCCATGGCCCGCTGCCGCTCAGCCCGCTGTTCCTCCAGGCTGCGGCACTGCTGCTGCTGCTGCAGCTGACGGCGGGTGGGCAGTGCCAGGTCCTCGCCGGCGAAGCGCTGCAGGCTGGCGGGACCGCAGCGGGGGTCGTAGTCGCTGACCCGGGCCGGCTGGTCCTGGCGCAGCCCCTCAGGGTTGTACAGGTCCCACTCCCGCCGGGTGGAGGGTGGCTGCTGCTGCTCCCGGAACTCCTGCACGGCCTGGTGGAGGCGCCGTACCCGCTGGCGTTCCTCCTCCTCCAGCATCTGCGCCACCTGGTCGCACAGGACTCGCTCGGCGTCTGTGGGGAGAGAGGGTCAGTTCCCCTGATCCCCCACCAGCCAGAGCTCCTGTCTCATCCCCCATAGCACTCCCTGCTGGAGAGACCAGGGCTGGAATAGCTGGCATCTCCCCCCACAGCCAGCCCTAATCTCGGTCAGAGATAGAGGACCCCCATTGTCCTGCCATCTCACTGGCCTGGCCCCCCATTGCTTTCTGATGCTGGGGTTCAGGGGCACCTCCCCCGGAGATCAAAGGGGTGGGCAAGGCAGGGCTGGTCAGAGCTCTTACCATAGGTCCCATCCCGGCGTTTCTCCGTTTCCTCTCTCAGCTTCTGCTCCTCCACTTGATTCCTCAGGGCTTCCACATCCACCTGGCGGGGTGGAGGGGGGGAAAGAAAGGCAGGGGAGAGCTACCGAGGAGGCAAAAATCTTCCC
The DNA here is from genome assembly GCF_007399415.2 of Gopherus evgoodei. NCBI lineage: Eukaryota > Metazoa > Chordata > Testudines > Testudinidae > Gopherus > Gopherus evgoodei. The sequence goes on along the minus strand of NW_022060078.1, from coordinate 792,992 downwards.
AGAGTTGGGGAAAGAGACCAGGAGTCCTGACTCCCCCCTAATCAAAAGACCCCCCTCCCCTCCCAGAGCCAGGGAGAGAACCCAGGAGTCCTGGGTCCCAGTCCCTGCTCTAACCACCAGCCCCTACTCCCCTCCTAGCACCAGGGACAGCACCCAGGCCTGCAATCAAACCATTCACTTCTGTCTGGTGTGCACTAGGTGGCCTCTGAGTAAAATTAGGAGCTGGGTCTCAGCTTGTTCCACAACAGATGGTGCCCAGCTTTGTCAAGGCTCCCTGACACCTGGACGGGTGAGGCCAAGCACTGAGCAGGTGCGGGGCACCGAATGCCCATTGGAGGGTGGCACACATGGGAGCCCTCCCCGTTGGTCAGCTGTTGCTCTTGCTCCAGGCTCCTGATCTGGCCCCTCTCCCAGCGTTGCAGCCCCTGGAGGACACAGTGGGTCCCCGCAGGGCTCACCCCCATGGTGCGGTGGCGTGCATTGAAGATGCGACTCAGTCGCTGCTTCTCTCGCTCCCTCCGTGCCTCAAGGGCAGCCGCCTCCTTGTTCTCCAGCGGTAGGTCCACTTTGTGCATCTTGGCGCCTATGTGGAAGGAAGAAAAGTTAGAACCCAAGAGTCCTGGCTCCTAGCCCCAACCAACCAACCCACCCACTAGCCCCCACTCCTCTCCCAGAGCTGGGGAGAGAGCCCAGGAGTCCGGGCTCGCAGTGGATGGGAGCAGGGCATTGTTTCCTGTGCAGCTGTGAAAGATCTTGGGGGAACCTTTCTGCTCTGGCAGGAAGGAGGTTAAATCTGGGGTCCCCAAAGCTGAGGGTTGGACATGGGGAATCTGCCCCCTGACCTTTAGCCTCTGCCTCCACCTCTGACTTTGATCTGTCCTGTGTGCAAATTACCCTCTGACCCTCACACCCGCCCCATTAACCTTTGACCCCCCTCTCCCATTTATATCTGACACCTTCGCTGTACCCTTTAACCCCTGTCCTCTTACCCCTGCCCCTCACACCATCTTTTAGCCTCTGACCCCCTCACTCTACCCTTTGACCTCTGACCCCTCTCCCATTAATACCCCATGTGCTGTAACCTTTAACCTTTGACCCCTTGCACTGACCTTTCACCCCAATCTCTTACCCCTGGAGCCCTCCCTGGACCCCCCCTCACCCTGACCTTCGACCCCTCTCCCATTAATATCTGACCCCCTCCCTGTATCATTCAACCCTCTGACCCTCTTGCAGTGACCTTTGACCCCTGACCTCGGACCCCTCACTCTGCCCTTTGACCTCGGTCCCTGGCCCCTGACTGCCGCGCCCCCACTTACCTGAGCCCCCCACCCGCCTCTCTCTCTGTTTAGAGCCTGGTCTCCCTGGTAACGGGACCGCCCATTCCCTTTTCCCCGCCTCCACTTGGTGCCGTCCAACCGTCTCTTTACGCAAATGAAGGCGTCGGGCCTATCAGTGGGAGAGAGCGCAGAGGGCGGTCCCGATATGCAAATCAGGCTCTGAGGCGCGGCCCTATCAGCACGATGAAAACGCAGTGGGCGTGTCCCTATATGCAAATCACGCAAGCAGGCGGGGCGCTGAGCGGCGGGGAGGGGGCGGGTCCCGCTATGCAAATCCCGTTCCGAATCGCGGCCCCTTTCCCGCGGGAAGTGTGGCGCCTCTCGCGAGGTTTGCTCCGTTGGCGGCTGCGGGAGGGGGGGTGGCTCTGGCCGAGCCGGGAGCTGCGATTCCCGCCCGAGCGTTCGCAGGCCCCGTGTCCGCCGCGGGTTTCCGTAGCCCGCCCTCCCCAGGGCCCCCGGCAGTCCCCCAGCCATGGGGTTCCTGAAGCTGATCGAGATCGAGAACTTCAAGTCTTACAAGGGGCGGCAAATCATCGGGCCCTTCCGGAGGTTCACGGCCATCATCGGGCCCAACGGCTCCGGTAAGGGACAGCCCCCCGCTCCCGGACGTGGAACGCTCCGCGGCTCCCCCGCCCCGCCGGGGTGGTACGGCCCACGGAAGGTGGTATAGCCGGCAGACCGCCCCGCCATGGAAGCCTCCTCCCCACGGGGGGTGCGTGGTACGGCTCTCGGAACCCCCTCCCCAGGGTGGGTGGTATGGCCCGTGGAACCCCCCTCCTCATGGGAGATGGTACGGCCCGTGGAACCCCCTCCCCACGGGGGTGCGTGGTACGGCTCTCGGAACCCCCTCCCCAGGGTGGGTGGTATGGCCCGTGGAACCCCCCTTCTCATGGGAGATGGTACGGCCCGTGGAACCCGGGGGTGTGGTACAGTCCACGGAACCCCCTCTTTATGGGAGGTGGCACAGCCTGCGGGACCCCTCCTGCCCACGGGGAGGGGGCAGCTTCGGTCCCTGGAACTCTTCCCTCCCGCCCCCCCGCATGGGAGGGGTAGAGGTGGGATGGTGCAGTCCATGGACCCCGTGTCCCTACGGTGGAGGGGGGATAGTACAGTCCATGGGACTCCTCGGTGAGGAATGGTACAGTCCAGGGAGACCCCCCCCAGGGCTAGAGGCAGGATGGGGCTGTCCATGGAGGGAGGGGATAGTGCCTTCCCCTCCCAGTGAGGAATGGTACAGTCCATTGACCCTCCACACACACACACACACAGGGGGTCCATTGACCAACACCCCCCTTGGGAGGAATAGCGACTCCCGAGGACAAATCCTCCCTGAAAGGCACGTGGTACAGTCCAGCCCCGCCCCCCCGGCCCCATGGCGCTGATCTTCCCTCCCCCGGCCCCGGCCCCATGGCGCTGATCTTCCCTCCCCCGGCCCCATGGCGCTGATCTTCCCTCCCCCGGCCCCAGCCCCATGGCACTGATCCCCACCCAGCCCCATGGCGCTGATCTTCCCTCCCCCGGCCCCATGGCACTGATCCCCACCCAGCCCCATGGCGCTGATCTTCCCTCCCCCGGCCCCATGGCGCTGATCCCCACCCAGCCCCATGGCGCTGATCTTCCCTCCCCCGGCCCCATGGCGCTGATCTTCCCTCCCCCGGCCCCATGGCGCTGATCCCCACCCAGCCCCATGGCGCTGATCTTCCCCCCCCAGCCCCATGGCGCTGATCTTCCCTCCCCCGGCCCCATGGCGCTGATCTTCCCTCCCCCGGCCCCATGGCGCTGATCCCCACCCAGCCCCATGGCGCTGATCTTCCCTCCCCCGGCCCTAGCCCCATGGCACTGATCCCCACCCAGCCCCATGGCACTGATCCCCACCCAGCCCCATGGCGCTGATCTTCCCTCCCCCGGCCCCATGGCGCTGATCTTCCCTCCCCCAGCCCCATGGCGCTGATCTTCCCTCCCCCGGCCCCATGGCGCTGATCTTCCCTCCCCCGGCCCCATGGCGCTGATCTTCCCTCCCCCGGCCCCATGGCGCTGATCTTCCCTCCCCCGGCCCCATGGCGCTGATCCCCACCCAGCCCCATGGCGCTGATCTTCCCTCCCCCGGCCCTAGCCCCATGGCACTGATCCCCACCCAGCCCCATGGCGCTGATCCCCCCTCCCCCGGCCCCATGGCGCTGATCCCCCCCCCGCCCCATGGCGCTGATCTTCCCTCCCCCGGCCCCATGGCGCTGATCTTCCCTCCCCCGGCCCCATGGCGCTGATCTTCCCTCCCCCGGCCCCATGGCGCTGATCCCCACCCAGCCCCATGGCGCTGATCTTCCCTCCCCCGGCCCTAGCCCCATGGCACTGATCCCCACCCAGCCCCATGGCGCTGATCCCCCCTCCCCCGGCCCCATGGCGCTGATCCCCACCCAGCCCCATGGCGCTGATCTTCCCTCCCCCGGCCCTAGCCCCATGGCACTGATCCCCACCCAGCCCCATGGCACTGATCTTCCCTCCCCCGGCCCCATGGCGCTGATCTTCCCTCCCCCAGCCCCATGGCGCTGATCTTCCCTCCCCCGGCCCCATGGCGCTGATCCCCACCCAGCCCCATGGCGCTGATCTTCCCTCCCCCGGCCCTAGCCCCATGGCACTGATCCCCACCCAGCCCCATGGCGCTGATCCCCCCTCCCCCGGCCCCATGGCGCTGATCCCCACCCAGCCCCATGGCGCTGATCTTCCCTCCCCCGGCCCCATGGCGCTGATCTTCCCTCCCCCAGCCCCATGGCGCTGATCTTCCCTCCCCCGGCCCCATGGCGCTGATCTTCCCTCCCCCGGCCCCATGGCGCTGATCCCCACCCAGCCCCATGGCGCTGATCTTCCCTCCCCCGGCCCCATGGCGCTGATCTTCCCTCCCCCGGCCCCATGGCGCTGATCTTCCCTCCCCCGGCCCTAGCCCCATGGCACTGATCCCCACCCAGCCCCATGGCGCTGATCTTCCCTCCCCCGGCCCCATGGCGCTGATCCCCCCTTTCTCCCAGGCAAGTCGAACCTCATGGACGCCATCAGCTTCGTGCTGGGCGAGAAGACGAGCAACCTGCGGGTGAAGACGCTGCGGGACCTGATCCACGGGGCGCCCGTGGGCAAGCCGGCCGCCAACCGGGCCTTCGTCAGCATGGTGTACTCCGAGGATGGGGCCGAGGACCGCACCTTCGCCCGCGTCATTGTGGGTGAGTGCCGGGGGCGGGCTGGGCTGCGGGGGGCTGGCCCCTGGCGCTGCTGGGACTGACTCCGCCATCCTTTGCAGGGGGCTCGTCGGAATACAAGATCAATAACAAAGTGGTGCAGCTCAGCGAATACAGCGAGGAGCTGGAGAAGCTGGGGATCCTCATCAAAGCCAGGAACTTCCTCGTCTTCCAGGTGAGAGTGGGGCATGCCTGACTTGTGGGTCCATATGGGCAGCGGAGAGGAGGAGGATAGAGACGGGGCTGGCTGGCTCTGTGGGCCTGACCTGGCCCTTGCCCGGTCTCTGCAGGGGGCGGTGGAGTCGATCGCCATGAAGAACCCCAAGGAGCGCACAGCGCTGTTCGAGGAGATCAGCCGCTCGGGGGAGCTGGCCCAGGAGTACGACAAGCGCAAGAAGGAGATGGTGAAGGCCGAGGAGGACACACAGTTCAACTACCACCGCAAGAAGAACATCGCGGCTGAGCGCAAGGAGGCCAAGCAGGAGAAGGAGGAGGTGGGGGCAGAGTGGCCCAGGGGGCAGGGAAGAAAGAGGTGGAGTGACATCTGTGGGGGTATGGGACGTAGGAGGAGATAGTCTCTGGGTGGTCAGTGGGGGTAGGGGCGGTGGGGTGGGGTGTCTATGGGTTGTGAGGTGTTTTCGGGGGTGGCTGGGCTTTAGGAGGGCGGCGTCTGGGAGGTGTTGGATGGGGGGCAGGGGGTTCTAGTGGATGGGCGCTTGGGAGCTGGATGGGACTGGGGGGGCAGGTGGGAGTGGGGATTGTGAGGGGGTTCTAATAAGCGGGGTATCAGGGTGGGATTTGGAGGGCAGGGGGGAGTAGGGGGCTGGGCTCTAGTGGGTAATGGGCCGGTGGGGCAGGTGGATGAGGCTGGGCCCACAGGATGAAGGTGGGGCTGGGGTTGGGGGAAAGGAAGGGAGAGGTAGGGAGGGGATCTAGAGGGGGAGGTGGGATCTTTAGGTGGAGGTTGGGGCTGGAGGGGGATCCCTCAGTGGGACGGAGAAGGAGGGATGTCTTGGGAGGAAGGGTGGAGACAGGATTTCGAGGGGCAGGAACGGGTGGGGCAGGATCTCTAATGGATGGGGCAGTGGGGCAGGATATCAGGGTTGGGGTGGAGTGGGATCCCTTGACTGGTCTGGGTCAGAGGCATCTGGTGTGAGTAGGAGGGAGTGGTTGGGAGGCAGGAGGAGGAGGAAGTGGGGCGAGGTTTCCGAGGGCCAGGGCAGAAGAGGAGGAGGTGGTGGGGTGGGAATCTCCCCCGACCCGGTGTTTACTCCACACACACCTCGGACAGGCGGACCGGTACCAGCGCCTGAAGGATGAAGTGGTGCGGGCCCAGGTCCAGCTGCAGCTCTTCAAGCTGTATCACAACGAGGCCGAGATCGAGAAGCTCAACAAGGAGCTGGGCTCCAAGAACAAGGAGATCGACAAGGATAAGAAGCGCATGGACAAGGTGGAGGATGAGCTCAAGGACAAAAAGAAGGAACTGGGCAAGATGATGAGGGAGCAGCAGCAGATCGAGAAGGAGATCAAGTGAGGGCAGCATGTGGTAAAACTTGGGTGCTAGAACGGGAGGGGACCACGCTCCAGAGTGGGGCTGGGAGACACCGGAGCCAGAGGGTGCTGTTACGACCTAGAACTGGAGAATGAACACATCCTGGGCCAGCGCACTGCAGAACAGGACTAAAGTGTCTAGATCAGGTCACTGTGCAGTCTAGAACAGGAGAAAGGCTCTAGATCTTGTGAGCTCTAGAATGGCCCTTCCCCTTCTAGGTCTAGGAGAAGGACTGCACATTAGGATGGCAAGGAGGACACTGCAGCTGGGTCTTGTTGTAGAGCACATGTGGGTATGCACTGCACTCTAGAACCTGGGGTTGCACTAGAACAGACAGAGGCTTTGCTCTAGAATGGGACATGACACTCCAGGCAGAGTCTTGCTCTAGAATGAGAGTGAGATGGCAGAACAGGAGTAGGTATGGGTTGTACTCTAGAACCATCATGGTGCACTAGAACAGGGGTGGGGATAGGGCTGCTGTGGGATAGAAAGGGAAGGATGAGGTCTAGTAAGGAGCCCAATCTAGCATGATGGGATACTGATACAGATTTGGGCTTCTTGGGTGCAGTTTAGAGGGAATTGGGTCTAGAGCCGAGGGTAACTGTATAGTCTTTAAGAAAGATGGTATGGAAGGGTGATCTAGAACTGAGTTAGGGCTTGAACCAAAGTGCAGGGCAGGAGTATGGTTTGAGTAAGGTTGGCTGAAGCCAGCAGGTTAGCATTACATTCTAGAATGGAGTTGGGTTTAGAATGTGGCCTGGGCTGGAATGAGGTGATGAAGATTAGTAGAATGGTGATTCTGATCTCAGTAGTCTGGTCTGGAACATTGCATTGCCTAGAACAAGGGGTGGTTGGTGGAGGAGGATGGCTCAGGCTAGTTCAACATTAGTACGGTCTAGAATGGGTGTGGTATATGAAGGTCTGTCTGGAATGGGTCTGCTGGTGGAACAGTGTGGAATGGGGCTTGTTCTAGAATGAGGGTGGTCATGGTCCCCTCCAGAATCATGGCTGATCTAGAATAGGAGGTGATGGTGCAGGAATGTGGGTGAACTTACAAAATGGGTGACCCGAAACATTATGGGCATATGCTCTAGAACAAGGTAATGTATAATGGGGTAGGTAACACTCTCTAGATTGGGGGGGTCTGCATCAGTTTGGATGTCTAAAATCAGGCTGATGACATTGTCTGCATTTCATGACCTGGAATGCCACTTTGGTAACCTCTCGTAAAGTGGGGTGTAGAATAGACCAGGTGATGCTGTCTAGGTTGCGTGGCTTAAAACAGGACAGATACAGACTCCAGAAACATTGAACTAGAGCATATCAGGTGATCCTGGCTGGGTAGGATGGTCTAGATTGGGTGTCCTAGAACATTATGATCTAGAAACGTGATTTAGCACAATCAAGCTGACACTATCTAGGTTGGAGCGTCTAGAATGGCATAGACATGCACTTTAGAAGCGCTGTAGTCTAGAATGGAGCAGGTGGGCTGTCCAAGTTGGAGGTCCTAGGATCCTACAGGCACAGCCTAGAGCGGGGTGGGGATCTGGAACCCATGGTGTCCCCCCCCTTCCCCAGGGAGAAGGACTCCGAGTTGAACCAGAAGCGGCCACAGTACATCAAGGCCAAGGAGAACACCTCTCACAAGATCAAGAAGCTGGAGGCGGCCAAGAAGTCGCTGCAGAACGCCCAGAAGCAGTACAAGAAGCGCAAAGGCGACATGGACGAGCTGGAGAAGGAGATGCTGTCGGTGGAGAAGGCTCGGCAGGAGTTTGAGGAGCGCATGGAGGAGGAGAGCCAGAGCCAGGGGCGAGACCTCACCCTGGAAGAGAACCAGGTACGTGGTGGGGGGGGGGTGGCTCTGGGCTTCAGGGAATGGGGAGGGGGGCTGGGCTGCCAGAAGTTGCCTATGGATGATGTCCTGAACTATTGTATTTATTAAGATTCTTTTATCTGAGGCGTCAGTTTGAACCCCGGCATCCGGGTCAAATCTGACTGTGGGGATCCTATTCGGCCTCCCCTAAATTAGCCCCCCCCCCCCGCCGCAGTTTCAGTTACAGACAGGATTTTCTTTCGCTTTCTGTCCTAAACAGGTGTGTGGCATTGCTGCTCCCCAGTTCTCCCACCCCAGAGGTGGCTGCACTCAGTGACAGGCGAGCCCTCCCTGTGTGGTGTTATATGCGGCTGTTCTCCAGCTCTCCACCCCAGGGCAAGCCTCCCTGTGTGATGTCACTGAGCAGCTGGGATTTGATGGTGTTGCTGTCCTGTTCTCTTCCCCCCTGGCAGGTGAAGAAATATCACCGGCTGAAGGAAGAAGCCAGTAAAAGAGCTGCCACGCTAGCCCAGGAGCTGGAGAAATTTAACCGGGACCAGAAAGCAGATCAGGACCGGCTGGACCTGGAGGAGAGGAAGAAAGTGGAGACCGAGGTGACACAGGATCTAGGATCCTTCCCCAATTTCCTCTCCCCGCACCCCACACTGCTGGGATCTCCCAGGCGTGCTCCCCGTGCTGCTCGCCTGTGACGAAGTGGGAATGTTCTTAATGTTTTCTGTGAATACTGTGTGGGTGCCTCAGTTTCCCATATGCTGTTCTTAAGTATCTAGGTGATGGGATAAGGGGGTGCGATTGGTGCAGAGCCCGAGAGGGCAGATGTGATGCTGTCGGCACAGAAAATGGCTGACACCCAGTCTTCTGGGCCCCTCCCCTGCAAGGTGCCAACTGACAGTGTCGAAGAACAAAGAGATCAGGTGCCTCCTGGCCCGCGGAGACAGAGGCCAGAGAGGAGGGGCTGGGGAGTCAGTTTGGGGCTGGCTGGGAAAATGGAGGGGAGCCCAGATGGGGCTCTGGCCTCCCTGGGGCCCCCCCGAGATGGACCTGAGCGGGGGAGTCCTGTTGTCTGTACCTGAAAGACCTGTCTTGGATTGTTCCTGTCGTCTAAATAAACCTTCTGTGTTACTGGGTGGCTGAAAGTCACGGGGACTTGCAGGGAGCCGGGGGTACCAGGCCTTGTCTCCCCCAAAACTCTCGCCAATTTCTGATCCTGCCCTCGGTGCGGCCGTCCTGAGCCCAGCGGCTAACGAGCTCCCTCCCAGTGTCTAAGCCCCGGCTCGGGCGCAGGCCCTGCTACCCGCCCTTCCCCCGTCTCGGTTTGTCCGCTCGCCTCACGCTGCGTCTCCTCCCCAGGCCAAGATCAAGCAGAAGCTGCGGGAGATCGAGGAGAACCAGAAGCGGATTGAGAAGCTGGAGGAATACATCGCTACCAGCAAGTACGCCCTGCCCTGCCCTGCCGGCACCAGGGGGCGCTGGGCTCCGGGGGCTCAGCCGGGGGGCTCCCCTGGCAGTTGATGCTGCGGGGTGGAGGGGCTGGGCAGGGGGTGCTCTCCCCGCAGTGGGTACCAGGGGGCTGGGCAGAGGCGCTGTCCCTGGGCAGTGGGTACCGGGGGTCTGGCAGGGGGGTGTGCTGTCCCGGGCAGTGGGTACCGGGGGGCGGGCAGAGGCGCTGTCCCTGGGCAGTGGGTACTGGGGGTCTGGGCCGGGGGCGCTTCCCTGGGCAGTGGGTACCGGGTGGAGCAGGGGGTGGCCAGGGGTGCTCTCCCTGGGCAGTGGGTACTGGGGGGAGCAGGGGGCTGGCCAAGGGTGCTCTCCCTGGGCAGCGGGTACTGGGGAGAATGTGGGGCTTGGCAGGGGGTAGTGGGGGGGGGAGGGGGTTGCTCTCCCTGGGCAGTGAGTACCGAAGGGAGCGGGGAGTTTGGTGGGGGGAGCAGGGGGCTGGCCAGGAGGTGCTCTCCCCGGGCAATGGGTACCGGGGGGAGCGGGGCTGGCCAGGGATGCTGTCCCCGGGCAGTGGGTACCGGGGGGCTGGGCAGGGGGCGCTGTCCCCGGGCAGTGGGTACCGGGGGGCTGGGCAGGGGGCGCTGTCCCCGGGCAGTGGGTACCGGGGGGGCTGGGCAGGGGGCACTGTCCTTGGGCAGTGGGTACTGGGGGGCTGGGCAGGGGGCGCTGTCCCCGGGCAGTGGGTACCGGGGGGAGCAGGGGGTGCTGTCCCCGGGCAGTGGGTCCGGGGGGCTGGGCAGGGGGCGCTGTCCCCGGGCAGTGGGTACCGGGGGGCTGGGCAGGGGGCGCTGTCCCCGGGCAGTGGGTATGGGGCGGGAACAGAGGGCTGGCCAGGGGCGCAGTGCCCTGAGCGCTCGCCGGCGCCCCCTGCAGGCAGTCGCTGGAGGAGCAGAAGAAGCTGGAGGGGGAGCTGACGGAGGAGGTGGAGCTGGCCAAGCGGCGCATCGACGAAATCAACAAGGAGCTGAACCAGGTGATGGAGCAGCTGGGGGACGCCCGCATCGACCGGCAGGAGAACAGCCGCCAGCAGCGCAAGGCCGAGATCATGGAGAGCATCAAGCGCCTCTACCCCGGCTCCGTGGTGCGTGGGGGGAGGGGATCTATGGGGCACCGGCTCACCTGGCGCATGGGGGTGCGGTGGGGCCAGGCCCCTGGGGGAGAGGGAGGGGTCTCTTGCTCTGTAATTTTGGGGGGAGAGGGGTGGCTGGGAGGGGACTGTTGCCTTGGTGGGGTGTGCCATTGGTTGGGGAGCTCATCGGGGGGTTGGGGGGGTCTCTGGAATGGGATGGGTTGGGGGGCTCTGGGACAGGAGGGATTGCAGGAGTATCTGAGGGGGGCGTCTCTGGTATGGGAAGAGTTGAGGAGGATCTCGGGGATGGGAGGATTTTGGGGTGTCTCTGAAACAGGAGAAGTGGGGGGGTCTCAGGGGCTAGGAAGCGACTGAGATTTGGGAGTCTCACACAGGAGGGATTTTGGGGGTCTCTGGGAACGGGGTGGGGGTTCAGGCGGTCTGGAACAGGAGCGGGGGGGGCTCTCATCTGGGAGAGATTGAGGGGGGTCTCCGGAACGGGAGGAGTTGAGGGGGGTCTTGGGGATGGGAGGAATTTTTGGGGCGTCTCTGAAACAGGCGATGTGTGGGGGTCTCTGGGGTGGCAGTGATTTTTGGGGGGTGGGAAGTGACTGAGATTTGGAAGTCTCGCATAGGAGGAATTTTGGGGGTCTCTGGGAAGGGGGTGGGGGTTTGGGTGGTCTGGAACAGGGACGGTGGGGGGTGTCTCTCGGCCGGGAGAGATTTGGGGGGGGTCTCTGGAACAGGAGAGGGGGGGTCTCTGGGACGAGATGGGTTGGGGGGGTTCTCTGGGAAGGGGCTCTTGGATTGTGGGGGCTCTGGGCAGCAGGGAGTGAAGATCCTTGTCCCGCTCACCCCCTGTCGTCCCCCCCCCCATGCAGTACGGGCGACTCATTGACCTCTGCCAGCCCACGCAGAAGAAGTACCAGATCGCGGTCACCAAGGTGCTGGGCAAGAACATGGACGCCATCATTGTGGACTCGGAGAAGACGGGCCGTGACTGCATCCAGTACATCAAGGAGCAGCGGGGCGAGCCGGAGACCTTCCTCCCCCTGGACTATCTGGAGGTGAGCCGCCCCTCCCCACCTGCAGCGCCCCCTATGGGCGAGCGAGCCCCCCAGCGCCTGCCCTCTCAGGCCTGGTCTGCGATAGGCACATGCCGACCCCTGAGTGCCCGGCCCCGGCCGCTCTGTTATGATCCCTGTGAAGCAGCCCGTGCCAGCCCCCCGACACCCCTTTAGATCCATGCCCAGCCTGCGCCAGCTGCCCCCAGATCCCTCCAGCGCTTGGGACTCCTCGCGGTACTCACCCGAGCCTTTGGCTTTCGTTCGTAAACAGGCTGCCGGTTGTCTCGGTCGGCGTCGATTTCACCCTGGGTGGTTCTAGGCCAGCACCCGCTCTGTGTGTGCGGCCGTCGTCCCTAAACCCCACCGGCGCGTTGGGAACCAGATGGGGAATAAGATGGAAAATATCCCTGTGCCGCTGTATAAGTCCGCAGTACTTCAAACGCTGTGGACAGCTCTGAGCGCCCTGACTCCTGAAAGATCTGTTCGCATTGGGGCCAAGTACAGAGAGAGGCAACGGAAGTAATTAGAGGCCTGGAACTGTTTGCATATGAGGCGCAATTGAAAAGACCAGGACTGTTCAGCTTAGGAAAGAGATGACTGAGGGCGGGACAGGACAGGGCTCTAAAATCATGACCGGTGTGGACCAGGCGTCATTCGCCCCTTCGCGTAACACAGGGACCGGGGGTCACCCGACGAAACCTCTGGCCGCCAGGAGCTGGACTGGACAACGGGGGCTGGATCACTCTATAGCTGCCCTGTTCGGTTCATTCCCTCTGGGGCCCCTGGTTCCAGCCAGTATCACAAGACGGGATCTTGGGGGAGCTCTGATCTGGGTCGTCTCACGTTCGCTGCCCGCACACTCGCCCCGGCCCCAAAAATCCCGTCTCGGCGAAGTCAGGCGACCGCCTCGTGGGGACGGCCCAGAGTTTGGTTTGAGGCCGTGCGCACCGGCTCGCCTGGCGTGGCGCTGATGAGCTGCGGCTTAACGCTTAGACGCCTCAGCGGCTGCCTTCGTTCCTGCAAGGGGGGACATTGAAATGGATGAAAATCTGACTCTCCCCCGTAACTTCGCACGAGGGTGAAGATTTAGATCCAGAAAGGGGCTGGGCGAGGGGGGAAGGTTTCCATGAATGGGTGTTAGCTGGACACGTGTTTCCTGGGGCTCTGTCAGTTGGGAGCAAGGGGTCCCTGGCTGGTGTGTCGCTCCCTCCCCCCACTGCACCGGGAGTCTCCTGCGATCTCACCCTCTCCCCCCACAGGTGAAGCCCACGGACGAGAAGCTGCGAGAGCTGAAGGGGGCCAAGCTGGTGATCGACGTGATCCGCTACGAGCCACCCCACATCAAGAAGGCCCTGCAGTACGCCTGCGGGAACGCCCTGGTGTGTGACAACGTGGAGGACGCCCGGCGCATCGCCTTCGGGGGCCACCAGAGGCACAAGGTGAGCCGTGAACCCAGGTGTCCGGCCTCCCGACCCACTAGACACCCCCCGCTCCCCATCCTTCCAGGAGAGAACCCAGGCATCCTGATTCCCATTCCCCACCACCACCACCAGACCCCCTGTACTTCCTTCCCAGAGCCAGGGATGGAACCCAGGAGTCCAGGCTCCCAGCCCCCTGCTCTAACCACTAGAGCCCGCTCCCCTCCCAGACACAGGGAGAAAACCCAGTAGTCTGGGCTCCCAGCCCCCCATCCCTGGCTTTCTTCCCCACCCCGGTGCAGTGTGTTGCGGGGGCCGGAGCTGCCTGGCAGAGTCCTAGAAATCGGCCGGGAGAGGATCTCGACAGGGCGTCCCATCCGCCCCCGGTGCCAGGACGGGCCCGAGTCAGCCTAGGCCACTCTAGCAGGGGTTTGCCCAACCCCCTCCCATGACGGGGTTTCCACACCCCCCCTTGGGAGCCGATTCCAGTGCTTGACTCCCCGTCGAACAGGGAAGTGTTTCCTGCTCACCAGCCAGTCTCCTCGTCCCGCCGTCAGCAGGCACAGTGAACAGCTGATCCCGGCTGTGCCAGACTCTACACCACTAGACCCCCACTTTCTTCCCAGAGCTGGAGAGAGAACCCAAGCATCCTGGCTCCCTGCCACCTTCCTGAATTCAGACCCTGGCTCCCAGTTTGTCATGGGTGGGTTGTTTTTTTTTAACCTTAATCCCACCCTCCGAATGGCTGGCGACCCTCCCGGCTGGGCTGCAGATTTCATCAGCCTGCTCTCCGGGCCGTCGCTCAAATTGTCCGTGACCATAGCAAATCGCAGCGGCCGCGGGACCAAGCCCCACGGGAGCTGGATGCGCCCTCGGGCTTTGAGGATGTTTTTTTCCACCCGACGGATGCTCATTTCATCGAGCTCCCATGGCCCTGGTTTGCTTGTGAGAGTGTCCCCTGGGACTGGGTCCAGAACCCGACAAAAATCAAGATTTATCTCGTCTGCAGCTTCCCCCATCTACTAGGCCGGTGACACCGGCAGAGAACAGAAATCGGTTGGTCCAGCATGATTTGTTCGGCAAATCCATGCTGGCTGTTCCTTGTTGCTCGGGTCTCCTCCAAGTCACTGCAGCCGCTTTCCAGGCGATATCCCTGAACCTCGCCCTGGCTGCGGCGCATCGGTTGGGCGGGAAGCCATGCCCTGACCTGCCGTGCTCTTGCCCTTGCAGACGGTCGCCCTGGACGGCACCCTGTTCCAGAAGTCGGGGGTGATCTCCGGAGGCGCCAGCGACCTGAAGGCCAAGGCCCGCCGTTGGGACGAGAAGGCCGTGGATAAGCTGAAGGAGAAGAAGGAGAGGCTGACAGAGGAGTTAAAGGTGTGGGAGGCTGGGGATCAGATCCAGTTGGGGGCGCTTTCTCCTGGCAGTCAGTGCTGGGAGCTAGGCAGCTCTGTTTTGTGCGGCGTTCTGTGCAGCTGTTCCCCAGTTGCTCTGCCTCAGAGGTGGCTGCATCTCAGCGCCAGGCGAGCCGTCAGGCTGTTGTTAAAACCCTCTCGTGCCCTTTAGGAGCAAATGAAGGCCAAACGCAAAGAGGCTGAGCTGCGGCAGGTACAATCCCAAGCCCACGGGCTGCAGATGCGGCTGAAATACTCCCAGAGCGACTTGGAACAGACCAAGACGCGTCACCTCGCCCTGAACCTCCAGGTACGGCGGCTGCTGCTATCAACTCGGCCGTTCTTGTGGGGTGGGGGTGCTAAATGGATCATGGAGTCTCTGCCCCCACCCACCCCATTCTCCCAGACATCTGTTTCTGGGAGGTGGCGTCGGCAGGGTCACCAAGACAGATGTTCTACAGGTGGGGGTTGGGGCTGTAGAAAGTCCCAGGGAATTGTGCGGGGCTGCGGGAGGAGGCAGGATCGGGGCTGCGGGTGGCCTGCCGCGGTGAGTGGGGGCTGCTCCCCCAGCTGGGTATTCACCCCTTGTCCCCCTGGCCTCCCCCCCGCAGGAGAAGTCAAAGCTGGAGAGCGAACTGGCTAACTTTGGGCCCCGCATCAACGACATCAAGCGAATCATCCAGAGCCGGGAGCGGGAGATGAAGGACCTCAAGGAGAAGATGAACCAGGTGAACGTGAAGCGGTGCATCATGGGGGATATAGTCCATGCCGTGCCCCCCGCTCCCCCCACCCCGTGTGGTGCACTGTCGGGAATGTAGTCCGTGCTGTGCCCTGGAAGCGGTGCATTGTGGGGGACGTAGTCTGCCTGGTGTCCCGGAAGCAGTGCATTGAGGGGGACATAGTCCATGCATTGTGGCATTGCTTTGGCGTGTCCTCTGCTGCAATGCATTGTGGGGTTATACTCCACCGTGTTGATCATAGCGGGAGTCATAGTTGGAGACTAATCCACAGCATTGTGGGGCGGGGGGGTAGTCCATGTAGCACTGCTCTGTTGCAGTGCTTTGTGGGCGATGTAGTCCAAATAGCATTGGTCCCTGCCCTGCTTCTGCTGCAGTGCATTGTGGGGAGTGCAGTCCGTGTGGTACCTTCTTGTGCTGCATCCTGGAGGTTGTAGTCTGTGGCTATGCTCCCAGTTCTGCCTCTCCACTCCTGCCAGCCCCTTCCTGTCCAAAGGAAGAGGAGATCAGTTGCTGGGGGTTGGAGTTCGAGGCTCCTGGGTGGTGCCGGGTTGGTAGCCCAGGACCTGGAATTGGGGCTGTCAGATGGGGCAGGGAAGGAGCACCCCCCAGCCAGGGTCTAACAGCAACACCTCTCCACCGGCAGGTGGAGGACGAGGTGTTTGAGGAGTTTTGCCGGGAGATCGGGGTGAGGAACATCCGGGAGTTCGAGGAGGAGAAAGTGAAGCGGCAGAACGAGATTGCCAAGAAAAGGTACCAGCCTGGATGAGAGCCAGTGCCCCCTAAAGGGGAAAGGCCCTCATCCCCCATTTCCTGACCCCAAGAGCCAGCCAATCCCTACCCTGGGGCTGGATGAGCCAGCGCCCCCTAGAGAGAACAGGCCCTGAGTCCCATTCCCTGCCCCCTGAGCCGGCCAGTCCCTGCCCCGGGGCTGGATGGGAGCCGACGCCCCCTAGAGGGGATGGGAGAACCCTGCACCCTGACTCTCCCCCACCCTGGTCCCCAGGCTGGAGTTTGAGAACCAGAAGACGCGGCTGGGGATCCAGCTGGATTTCGAGAAGAACCAGCTGAAGGAGGACCAGGAGAAGGTGCACATATGGGAGCAGACAGTCAAGAAGGACGAGGCCGAGATCGAGAAGCTCAAGAAGGTACCAGGAGTTGGGGGGGGCGGGAGGAGGTGACGAGGCGGGGTCCGGGCGCTGGGGGAGGGAGGGACGTGGGGGTGCTGCATTGGAGGCTGGAGCTCCCTCTCCAGCTACTCAGGAAGAGCAATGCTGGGGATGGGGGGGGCTTTTTTCTCCTCCCCCTGTCCAAGATGAGCCATGCGGGCAGTGGTGGGTGGGGCTCGTTCCCCAGGAGCATTGTGGGTGGGGCTCACTCCCCCCTCCCCTGTGCAGGAGGAGCAGCGTCACATGAAGATCATCGACGAGACCATGGCCCAGCTGCAGGACCTGAAGAACCAGCACCTGGCCAAGAAATCCGAAGTCAACGACAAGAACCACGAGATGGAGGAAATCCGCAAGAAACTGGGCGGGGCCAACAAGTGAGTGACAGCCCGGGGGTGGGGCCAGGGAGCCAGTTTTCACCTGCCCCACCCACCCATGTGGGGGTGGGGCCACTGCATTGATAGCTCTCCATTGGAGGCGGGGCCAGTGAGTGGCCAGGCCCTTTGGGGGTGGGGCCTGTGTATGGTAGATGCCCATTGGAGGTAGGGCCATGGGGGTGGAGAAGGGGCGGGGCCAGTGCACCATAGCTGTCCATTGGAGGCAGGGCCACTGACTCAGGTGCAATGTGGGTGGGGCCAGGAGAGGGGGTGGGGCCTGTGCGTGGTAGCTCTCCATTGGTGACTTTGGGGCTGGTGGAAGTGGGAGGGGCCAGCACATGACAGACATCCGTTGGAGGCGGGGCCAGCCAGTGACCTGGGCCCACGCCCCGCCCCCCAGGGAAATGACCCACCTGCAGAAGGAGGTGACGGCCATCGAGACGAAGCTAGAGCAGAAGCGCAGCGACCGCCACAACCTGCTGCAGGCCTGCAAGATGCAGGACATCAAACTGCCCCTCTCCAAGGGCACCATGGACGACATCAGCCAGGAGGAGGTGGGGGACGGGCAGGGGCTGGCCGTGATGCTGTGTGAGGGGGAGGGGGGCCTTGGGGGGTACAGTTGGGGGCCGGAGGAGTGGGGGAGGCGGGGGGGACTCGTGATGCTGTCAGGGGGGCTGTGGGGTTTCAAATGGAGGCTGGGGGAGATGGGGGGTGACTGTGGGGGTACAAATGGGGGCTGGAGGAGTAGGAGAGGCAGGGGGTAGTCATGACGCTGTCGAGGGGTTGGGGTACGGATGGGGGCTGGAGGAGTGGGGGAGGCGGGGGTCCATGGTGCTACGGGGAGTGGAAGGGGGGTTTCAAAGGATATGGGGCAAGGAGGGGGAGGGCTGTGTCCTTCCCGGTCCCTCCTTCGCTCACCTTCCCCCTGTCCCGTGCCCCCAGGGTGGGGCGCATGGCGAGGAGCCCGTCAGCAGCTCCCAGCGCACCTCCAACATGTACGCCCGGGAGGCCCTGATCGAGATCGACTACAGCGACCTGTCCGAGGACCTCAAGGTGGGTAGGACCAGGGGGACTCCCCGGCGCACAGGGCTTGGGGGTGGGACACCTGCAGGCACCAGCCTGCAGGACTCCCTGCCACTTGAGATCCCGCTGCAGCGACCTTGCCCGGATTCCCCTGCGGGACTCTCTGCCTCTGGGCAGGGGTGGGGAGGGTTCTTTGGCCACCCAGGGTCTCCATGGAGATAATTGCTTGGTTGTAAAACGGATGAGGGTTCTCAAGTCTCCTCCCTCTGAGGCATAAGCCCCACCTCCTAACTGATGGAGGCGGAGCCAGAAATAAATGCTCCTTCTCCGCCCCACCCCACCCCATTGTCGATGGCACCTTCTGCTGAGGCCCAGGAGATGGATCTGGGGGGAAGGTGAGATATGGGGCCGGATGGGCCCATGGAGGGAGGTGGGTGGGGCATGAGAGTGGCTGGCTCCACCCCCTCCCTTTCTGCCCCGCCCCTCAGGATGCCCAGGCGGAAGATGAGATCAAGCAGGAGATGAACCAGCTGCAGCAGAAGCTGAATGAGCAGCAGAGCGTCCTCCAGCGCATCGCCGCCCCCAACATGAAGGCCATGGAGAAGCTGGAGAGCGTCCGGGATAAGTTCCAGGAGACCTCCGATGGTACCGGACGCCTGGGTCCCAGCCCGGGGAAGGGGAGTTAGAGCGGTGGGGGCTGGGAGCCAGGACTCCTGGGTTCTCTGCCTGGAGCTGGGAAGGGAGTGCGGTCTAGTGGGTTAGAGCCATCGGCGCTGGGAGTTAGGACTCCTGGGTTCTCTCCCCAGCTCTGGGAGGGGAGTGGGGTCTAGTGGTTAGAGCAGGGGGGCGGGAGCCCGAATGCCTGGGTTCCCACTCACCACCCCCCACCCAACCCCGCAGAGTTTGAGGCAGCCCGGAAGCGCGCCAAGAAGGCCAAGCAGGCATTCGAGCAGATCAAGAAGGAGCGATTTGACCGGTTCAATGCCTGCTTCGAGTCCGTGGCCACGAACATCGATGAGATCTACAAGGCTCTGTCGCGGAACAGCAGCGCCCAAGTGAGCCCCACCCCCTCTCCCCCATCCTCTCCTTCCCTGCCCCATCTGGGACCCCCTTTGACTCCGCCCTGACCCCACCTTCTTCCCGGAAAGGCAGCATCTGCCCTCTGGGCAAGGTAGCTGGGGACCCCACCCCTGAGCCCCATGCTGGGTTGCGAGTTAACCCCCACTGAGATGCGTGTGGCAGTTCACACCTCTGCAAGCGATCGGCTCAGGCTCTCAGCAGACTCGGGCACCGTCACCTTTTTGAGCTTTTCTCCCCAGTCATGAGAGCTAGAAACGTTAGTAGCATTGTAATGTGAAAGCTGGGACGTGGGGCTGGAGGCTCTGCCTCCTTCGCCCCCCCCTTACTGCCCCCCCCACCCCCCTCTGTAGGCGTTCCTGGGTCCGGAGAACCCTGAAGAGCCGTACCTGGATGGAATTAATTACAACTGCGTGGCCCCTGGCAAGCGGTTCCGGCCCATGGACAACCTGTCCGGAGGGGAGAAAACTGTAGCAGCCTTGGCCCTTCTGTTTGCTATCCACAGGTAGGGGACGCTGGGGCCCAGTGGGGTAGAGCGGGGGTGCTGGGAGCCAGGACTCCTGGGTTCTCTCCCCAGCTCTGGGTAGGGAGTGGGGGCTGGTGGGTTAGAGCAGGGGGGCTGGGGGCCTGGACTCCTGGGTTTTCTCCCTGGCTCTGGGAGGGGAGTGAGATCTAGTGGTAAGAGCAGGGGGGTTGGGAGCCAGGACTCCTGGGTTCTCTCCCCAGCTCTGGGAGGGGAGTGGGGGCTGGTGGCTGAGAGCAGGGGGGCTGGGAGCCTGGACTCCTGGGTTCTCTCCCTGGCTCTGGGAGAGGAGTGAGATCTAGTGGTAAGAGCAGGGGGGTTGGGAGCCAGGACTCCTGGGTTCTCTCTCCAGCTCTTGGAGGGGAGTGGGGGCTGGTGGCTGAGAGCAGGGGGCTGTGGGGCAGGGTCATCGGCGAACTCCCCGTCACCCCCTCGTCTCTGCTCCCTCCCCAGCTACAAACCTGCCCCCTTTTTTGTGCTGGATGAAATTGACGCTGCGCTGGACAACACCAATATTGGGAAGGTGCGTGGGGCTGATGGGGGACCAAGAGCGAGGGGCCTCCGTGGGCCATGTGATGGGAGGGAAGCTGGCTGGGAGGGCGGCGGCTGGGGTAGAGGAAAGGGAAGTGGTTTGGGGGGATTTGGAGCAGGAGACTCTAGGGAGAAAGGTTTGGGGGAGGTGATCATGAAGGGGGTGCCCCATTGACCCCCCTTGTAGATGAGAGGGTTTGAGGGGAAGGTCTGGAGCTGGAGAGGCTGAGGGGGAGAGGATGGGCTGGGGGTTTTAGGGCACCCCCATTGACCCCCCCGATCCCACCCCACAGGTGGCCAACTACATCAAAGAGCAGTCAGCTTGCAACTTCCAGGCCATCGTCATCTCGCTGAAGGAAGAATTCTACACCAAGGCTGAGAGCCTGATCGGGGTCTACCCTGAGGTATGGGGGGGCTGCCCCCCACTTCTCTGGCGACCCATCCAGCCCCGGGGGGTGGGGCACGGGGTGCCTGTCTCTGCCTGGGTCTGGAGGGCATGTGGGGAGGGCAGAGGTGCAGGGGGGTGGGCAGGGCATTTTTGGGGGGGCAGCACAGACCACAGGCCCTGCCTGGGGTGGGGGGGGGTGCACAGATTCAGTGGGGGGAAGTGACACCCTTTTTTTGATCCATCTTTGACCCCCCCTTTTCCTCCCTCTCTCCACAGCAAGGGGACTGCGTGATCAGCAAAGTGCTGACCTTTGACCTCACCAAGTACCCCGACGCCAACCCGAACCCCAATGAGCAATGAGCCGACCGGACGCTGCCACGGGTGGGGGGGATGTGATGAGTTAACTCCCCCCCTTTATTTTAACCATTTCATTGCCTCTGCCAGTGCAGCCTGGGGGGGCAGGGGCTATTAACCCCCCATCTCTAAGGTGAGGGCCACCTGTCTCCACAATGCTGGGGGGGCGGTTTTATCCTGAGGGGGCTCAATTCCCCCCATCCCCGATGCTATTTTTAGAATCATGCTATTTAACTTGCTTTTTAAAACCAGCCCCCGGGGGATCAGGCTTGGACGTTTTAGCCCTGGTAGGGCTGGAATTGGGGGCAGGAGGGGTGGGGGGAGATCACCGGGCTGTTGCTTTTCGAGTCATCTCTCTGTGTATGTGTGTCTGTATGTGTGTGGAATGTGTCTTTTTGCAACAAAATAAACCAGATTTTCCCCTTCCCTGGATGACTTGTAGGTCAATCTTGGGGGCTGGGGTTGGGTGGGCATGCGTTCTCTGCTGGCAGGGATCAGACCTGCTCCCTGTGCCAGGGGCATGTGCCCTGGGGTGAGGCCCTGGGTACCAGCCAGGGGGCTGTGATGAGAGGTGGGCAAAATGGAGAGGGGTACGGGGGGTCTGGTCTGGGAGATGTGGGGCAGGCTGGGCCTGTGGGTCTGATTTCCCCTCCCCCTCTGTTGAGACCAGAGCCATCGCAGCCCTCAGGGCACGGAGCTGTGAGCCAGGCTTGGGACAGGGGGACCAGAAAGTGCCAACCGTGGCCTAGATCTGTGTGGTGGCAGGAACTCAGGTGAGACTGCCCAGGTGGTGCCAGCTTCCTGCTCATCTGACCTTCTCCTACTGGTGCCCCAGAGCAGCTTTGAGACCCCCATCCTTTGTCCTGGTGCCAGGCACCCTGGGGTCGCACGGACCCAAATAACCTGCCTGACCCCTCCAGGCAACCGCCTGGCGCCCTGAAACATGAGTGGATTGGAGTCAATTATCCTCATGCCAAGCTGCGAGGGGTAGGAGTATTTGGAGCAATTAGGGTGTCCCCAAAGATACGTTCCCCCAGACAGGAGCCCCGAAAGTGCTCAGCAAGCCAGCCTCGAGGGGTGGTATGTGGGTCTCTACCCCGGCTGCCCTGCCCCAGAGGTAGCTGCGTCTCAGCACTGGGCCAGTTCTCATACAGCATTGTGTAGCTGTTCCCGGCTGCCCCACCCCAGAGGTGGCTGCACCGGGCGAGCCGTCCCTCTGCAGTTGTTAATTAGCAGTAAGGTTATTTGCATTTTGTTTCTGTGGTAACAGGGCTCCTGGGTGCCTGTATAAACTATTGGCTGGGGGGTGGGGAGGGGAGGGTATACATAGGGGTGGGCATAACCTTTGAACTTACTTTTCCCATCAGCCACTCCCACCCTGATCCTGTGTGTGAGCGGCTGGGAGCCAGGACTCTTGGGTTCTCTCTCAGCTCTGGGAGGGGAGTGGGGGCTAGTGGGTTAGAGCAGCAGGGGCTGGGAGCCAGGATACCTCATTTTGCCTGTAATCCATAGAGGCAAGTTCACCATCTGTATTTGTGCCTCAGTTTCCCCTGGATTATGCATGGGATGAGTCTGGGTATTTTGGGAGGGGAGGTTAGTCCTGGTGTCATTCCCCCTGCAAACAGCCACAGCCCCTGCCTGGCTGACTCAGCTTCTCTCCCCCCCCCCCCCTACACATGGCTGGAGGTGATTATAGGGTACCAGGCCCTGATGTGGGTGGGGGGTGGGCTGAATATGGCTGCCAACCCTCCCTCCAACACACAGTGAGGCCACTGGTTCAGCATTTTGGGAAGGGGGGGCAGGGAGGGACACAGTGTGCAGGGAGGGTTCTGCCCTGGAAACCAGAAGGGGCTGCATCTCAGCACCGGGTGAGACCTCCCTGTGGGGTGTTACGTGCAGCTGTTCCCTACCCCAGAGGTGGCTGCATCTCAGCACTGGGGTGTGTGCGGCTGTTTCCCAGTGGTGGTAGAGGGATTCTCTGCTGAGCTGCTGTGGTATGTGCATAAGAAATAGGAGACTGATTTATTAATCTGGGCTAATTAATTAAACAGTCCCTGGAAGGGGTGGAGCCAGGTTCCCCCCAGGCCCGACTGTTCTTCCTTCTTGCCTGGTCTTCACCTCTCTCCCCTTAAGGCCTGGCTCACGCTCTGACCCCTCCAAGCCATGCCAGGGCCCAGGCTTGGGATGCCTGACAATGGTAAGAGAACAAACTGGAAGGAGGGTCAGGACTCCTGGGTTCTCTCCTGGGCGCTGGGAGGGGAGTAGGGGCTGGTGGTTAGAACTGGGGGGCTGAGAGCCTGGACTCTTGGGTTCTCTCCTAGCTTTGGGAAGGGAGTGGGGGCCAGAGGGTTGGGGGGGGGGGGCTGGGAGCCAGGACTCCACCCTGCCTCATGTTTTTTGGCCCATGCCTCAGTTTCCCCTCTCCATCCTACCTCCCAATACTGCTCCCCCCCATGGCAGTGGAATTCACCCATTATCGAAGTAGGGGGAAGCCGGGTACCCCAGGGTGACAGATTTGATCCCTTCTCCCCCAGCCCCAGGTTCCTACCCCAGGCCTGTCCCTGATCCATGAGGCCCGTGGGGCTGGGCCAATGACTTACCCCAGGAGCAGGGGACAGCCCACAGGCTGGGGCTCCACCCCCGGAGCTGCCCGCTGACCCCCAGCTGTGGCCCCAGGCCCCTCCCTCTGGGCTTTGGGGCTCCCTGCTTGGCTCAGCCCCAGCCTGCCCCTAGGCTCATTTGGGGATCCCTACATCAGCCCCGAACCCCCTCCCAGCTCAGGACTTGTCCTCACGCCCCCTCCCATCTCAACGTGGGGCTCCCCTCCTGCCCCCACAGGCTCGGCTCAGTCTCCCCCTCTCCCAGGCTTGTCTCAGAACACCCCTAGGCTCGCCCCCCCCCGGCAGGGCTCAGGGACCCCCCCCCGGCTCCCCTCAGCCTCGCACCCCCCAGGCTCAGCCAGTTGGGGGCTTGGACCCCAGAGGTTGTCTTAGGGATCCCCCCAGGCTGGCTGGCTCTGGGCTCGCCCCCCAGGGATTGTCTCAGGGACCCCCCCCCGGGCTCGCCTCAGCCTCCCCCCGCAGGCTCGGCCGGCTCGGGGCTCCCCCCCCCACCGGCGGAGCTCGGGCTCGCCGGGGCTCGCAGGGCGGCGCGCCGCGCCGGCAGTGCGCAGTGGGCTGTGCGCTGCGGCGGCCGGGCGGGCGCTCCGGTTGCCGTCGCTCGGCGGAGGCAGCAGCCGGGGCGGGCCCCCCCCGCAAAAGGCCCCTCCCCCCGGGGCTCCCCGCAAGGCTCCGGCGGCGGCCGGGACCCTGCAGCCCCCTGGGGCTCGCCAGCCGGCCAGGGGGAAGAGGCAGAGCGGGGCGGGTCGAGGCCCCCCCCCGCCTCAGTCCCTCTCCATCATTGCGGGGCGCAGGGCGCACGGCTCCGGGCGCAGCCTCCTGCGGGCGTCCCTCTCCATGGAGGGGGGACCCGGGGCGCCCGGGGCCGACAGCCCGAACCGAGCCGTGGAGTACCTGCTGGAGCTCAACAACATCATCGAGACCCAGCAGAAGCTGCTGGAGACCCAGCGGCGCCGGATCGAGGAGCTGGAGGGGCAGCTGGAGCAGCTGACCCAGGAGAACCGGGACCTGCGCGAGGAGAACCGGGAGCAGCCCGGGCGGGAGCGGGAGCGGGAGGGGCCGTTCCACCAGCTCCCGGGCCGGGAGTACCAGGGTCGGCCGGAGCGGGACGGACAGTACCAGAACCGGACAGAGCGGGATGGACAGTACCAGAACCGGACAGAGCGGGACGGACAGTACCAGGGCCGGCCGGAGCGGGACGGGCAGTTCCAGAGCCGGCCGGAGCGGGATGGACAGTACCAGAACCGGACAGAGCGGGATGGACAGTACCAGGGCCGGCCGGAGCGGGACGGACAGTACCAGGGCCGGCCGGAGCGGGATGGGCAGTACCAGAGCCGACCGGAGCGGGATGGGCAGTTCCAGAGCCGGACGGAGCGGGACAGTCAATACCAGAACCGGACGGAGCGGGACAGTCAGTACCAGGGCCGGCCAGAGCGGGACGCGCAGTTCCAGAACCGGGAAGTCCAGTACCAGAACTGGGAAGGGCAGTTCCAGAACCGGTCCGATCGGGATGAGCAGTTCCAGAACCGGGAGGGCCAGTACCAGAAGCACGGGGACGGGCCGTACCAGAACCGGGATAAGGAGCCAGAGCCGCACCCCGGGAACCGCGAGGGGCCCTACCAGAACCGGGACGGCCACTACCGAGACCAATGCCAGCTGCACCGAGACGGCGGCTCCCTCCGGGAGCGAAGCGGCCCCCACCCGAACCGAGACAAGGAGCGGGAGTACCCCCGCCCACCCCGGGAGAGGGAGCGGGGTCCGCTGAGCCGGGGCGTGTCCCAGAGTTCCAGTCCTGGAGCCGGTGGGGGCCACAGCACCAGTGCCAGCACCAGCCCTGCCACCACCCTGCAGAGAAAGTAAGGAGTTGTGCCCTTGCTCTAGAACCTGCCCCAGTCTAGATCCCAGGGGGGTCCCCATGCCTGGATCTCTGCTTTGCTCTGGATCCTTGGGCCTCTTTTCTCTGGTTTTGGCTCTAGATCTACCCCCTGCTCTGTATCCCAACCTAGAACTCTCTCCACCAGTGCTAGGTCCTGGAGCCACCTTGATCTAGATCACTCAGGAGATCTGCTCTGGATCAGTCTCCCATGGTCTAGGAATCTTAGACTCTAGATCCTGGAGTGTCCTGCTCTGGATCCCTCTCTTCCCTGTTGTAGATCCTGGATTCACACTGCTCTGGGTCCCCCTGGATCTCTGCTCTGACCTCTGCTCTAGAGCCCTCTGCCTATGGCCTGGTTCCCTATTCTGGCTATGATCCAGGCTCGCTGTTCTAGATCCCTGGATCCTTCTCCCTCTGCTCTAGCTACCTCTACTTTCCCCACTATTGCAAGTGTCACCTGACCCTTCTCTGGACTCCTCATCTCCGCCCTGCTCTAGATTAATCTCCTCCCATCCTACTCTAGACTGTCATCTGCTTCCTTCTAGCCCCCCTCCACCCTGCTCCAGAATAGACCCCTCCCCTTTCCAATAGATCCCACCTCTCCCTCTCTGTCTCCTTGGAACATGTCCCGCTCCCCATCCAGTAGGCTTCCAAGGGTCTTCTCTGAGCCTTGCAGCAGCAGGGGCTCTAGAGCTGCCCCTGATGTGTCTAGATGAAAGGGGTTCTCCATGTCTTAAGGCAAGGGATTCTGGAGCCTGGTCCCCTGAAATCTAGAATAAGGGGTTCCAGAGTCAGGATCCAGCTGCAACAAGGAACAATGCATTCTAGAGCCTTCTCTCCAGGGCCTCTGAAAGTATGATGTTCTAGATCACATCCAGACATGCCTAGAAGCAGTGGATCATAGAACCTGCCCCACCGTGTTCCTGGCAGTGGGAGGTTCTTGGACCTGCTCCCTAGCACATCTGGAAGCAGGGATGTTCTGGGCACCCCGCAGTGCATGTGGAAGCAACAGTTCTAGAGTCTCCTCCCAGCACTTCTAGCAGAAGGGAACTCTAGAACCTGCTCCTCTGACCTGTCTAGATCGGGACAGGGGAGGGGTTTGTGGAGTCTTCCCTGATGTGCCTGGAAGCAGGAGGGTCAGGATCCACTCTGCTGTCTGGTAGCAGGAAGTTCTAGAGGTGACACCCCAACGCATAAAGGAGCGGGGGGTTATGGAAGTTGGGGTTCTAGAACCTAGTCCCCTTATATGGATGTTCTAGAGACACTCAGAGCATGTCTACATCCATGAGGACTAGTAGCTGGTTTCTAGACCACGGTCCCAGCCTACCTAGTACCACAAGGTCTCTAGAGCAGCACGGGCCTTCTAGATCACAGACTCTGGCGCACCTAGCAGCTGGGGTTCTAGAGCTACTTTTGCCACTCCTGGTGGTTCTAGAGTATGGTCCTGCCATGGCCATCAGCAGGCGGGTTGTAGAGCCAGCCGCAACACCG
The DNA here is from genome assembly GCF_007399415.2 of Gopherus evgoodei. Lineage (NCBI taxonomy): Eukaryota > Metazoa > Chordata > Testudines > Testudinidae > Gopherus > Gopherus evgoodei. The sequence continues at coordinate 766,433 of NW_022060078.1, read as the reverse complement.
AGGGGGGGAGTGAGACCTTGCAGCAGAGACTGAAGGCCCAGAGCATTCTAGAGATACTCTGGCAAACAGGAGATCTAGAACATGCTCCTGATACTGCTAGCAGCAAGGAGCTAGGACGTGTTCTGGACTCTCTTGGCAGCAGGGGGATCTAGATGCATGGGGTGTGCGTCAGATACCCTCCCTTCTCCAGGGGGTGGGGAGCAAAGTGTTATGCATAAGAGCAGGGGGCTTGGGTCATAGGCTGCTGGGGGGCCTTGCATGGGTTCTCCAGAACTCCTGGGTTCTCTCCCTGGCTCTAGGAGGGGAGTGGGGGCAAGTGGGTAGAGCAGGGGGGTTGAGAGCCAGGACTCCTGGGTTCTCTCCCCAGCTCTGGGAGGGGAGTGGGGTCTAGTGGTGAGAGAAGAGGGGGGCTGGGAGCCTGGACTCCTGGGTTCTCTCCCCAGCTCTGGGAGGGGAGGGGGGTCTAGTGGTGAGAGAAGAGGGGGTCTGGGAGCCAGGACTCCTGGGTTTAATTGCTTTAGTGTCCAGTTAGGAAAGAATCTGATTCCAGCTGCAGTTTGGCTTCTGAAGGGATCCTTCCCCCTACCCTGTCAGCGCTCGCCAGTCGGGGGGCTGTCTGTGCTTCTGTTTGTCTCTCTACAACATCACCCTGATAAAATCCAACCCCCTCCCGCCACTTCTGAGTTGTGGGCGTTCTCCTCCTAGGCTGGGCGCAGCATGAACTGGGGGCGAGCTGGCGATCCCCGGGGGTGGGAAATCTGGGGGACTTGGCAAGCTTGGGGAAGGATCTGGCGACCTTGGGATGGATCTGGTGATGTTTTGGGGATCTGGGGATCTTACAGGGGATCTGGAGATCTCAGAGAGTATCCAGTGACCTTGGGATGGATCTGGTGATCTCATGAGAGTTCTGGGGATTGTAGGGAGGATTTGGCAGTCTTGAAATGGATACAGTGATCTTATGGGTGATCTGGTGGCTTGGGGATGGATCTGGTGATCCTGGCAAGCTCGTGTGAGGCTCTACCATC